>NC_058084.1:416309152-416609152 GCF_014858855.1 Bufo gargarizans
CACCCAGTCTTCTGCAGAAAGCGCACAGATGGCGCCTGAAAACCAACCCCATCAGTCTGTCACATCACCCCCATGCATACCAGGGAAACTGTCTCAGCCTCAAGTTATGCAGCAGTCTCTTATGCTGTTTGAAGACTCCGCTGGCAGGGTTTCCCAAGGGCATCCACCTAGCCCTTCCCCAGCGGTGAAAGACATAGAATGCACTGACGCACAACCACTTATGTTTCCTGATGATGAGGACATGGGAATACCACCTCAGCATGTCTCTGATGATGACGAAACACAGGTGCCAACTGCTGCGTCTTTCTGCAGTGTGCAGACTGAACAGGAGGTCAGGGATCAAGACTGGGTGGAAGACGATGCAGGGGACGATGAGGTCCTAGACCCCACATGGAATGAAGGTCGTGCCACTGACTTTCACAGTTCGGAGGAAGAGGCAGTGGTGAGACCGAGCCAACAGCGTAGCAAAAGAGGGAGCAGTGGGCAAAAGCAGAACACCCGCCGCCAAGAGACTCCGCCTGCTACTGACCGCCGCCATCTGGGACCGAGCACCCCAAAGGCAGCTTCAAGGAGTTCCCTGGCATGGCACTTCTTCAAACAATGTGCTGACGACAAGACCCGAGTGGTTTGCACGCTGTGCCATCAGAGCCTGAAGCGAGGCATTAACGTTCTGAACCTGAGCACAACCTGCATGACCAGGCACCTGCATGCAAAGCATGAACTGCAGTGGAGTAAACACCTTAAAACCAAGGAAGTCACTCAGGCTCCCCCTGCTACCTCTTCTGCTGCTGCCGCCTCGGCCTATTCTGCTGCTGCCGCCTCGGCCTCTTCCTCCGCCTCTGGAGGAACGTTGGCACCTGCCGCCCAGCAAACAGGGGATGTACCACCAACACCACCACCACCACCTCCGTCACCAAGCGTCTCAACCATGTCACACGCCAGCGTTCAGCTCTCCATCTCACAAACATTTGATAGAAAGCGTAAATTCCCACCTAGCCACCCTCGATCCCTGGCCCTGAATGCCAGCATTTCTAAACTACTGGCCTATGAAATGCTGTCATTTAGGCTGGTGGACACAGACAGCTTCAAACAGCTCATGTCGCTTGCTGTCCCACAGTATGTTGTTCCCAGCCGGCACTACTTCTCCAAGAGAGCCGTGCCTTCCCTGCACAACCAAGTATCCGATAAAATCAAGTGTGCACTGCGCAACGCCATCTGTGGCAAGGTCCACCTAACCACAGATACGTGGACCAGTAAGCACGGCCAGGGACGCTATATCTCCCTAACTGCACACTGGGTAAATGTAGTGGCAGCTGGGCCCCAGGCGGAGAGCTGTTTGGCGCACGTCCTTCCGCCGCCAAGGATCGCAGGGCAACATTCTTTGCCTCCTGTTGCCACCTCCTCCTTCTCGGCTTCCTCCTCCTCTTCTTCCACCTGCTCATCCAGTCAGCCACACACCTTCACCACCAACTTCAGCACAGCCCGGGGTAAACGTCAGCAGGCCATTCTGAAACTCATATGTTTGGGGGACAGGCCCCACACCGCACAGGAGTTGTGGCGGGGTATAGAACAACAGACCGACGAGTGGTTGCTGCCGGTGAGCCTCAAGCCCGGCCTGGTGGTGTGTGATAATGGGCGAAATCTCGTTGCAGCTCTGGGACTAGCCAATTTGACGCACATCCCTTGCTTGGCGCATGTGCTGAATTTGGTGGTGCAGAAGTTCATTCACAACTACCCCGACATGTCAGAGCTGCTGCATAAAGTGCGGGCCGTCTGTTCGCGCTTCCGGCGTTCACATCCTGCTGCTGCTCGCCTGTCTGCGCTACAGCGTAACTTCGGCCTTCCCGCTCACCGCCTCATATGCGACGTGCCCACCAGGTGGAACTCCACCTTGCACATGCTGGACAGACTGTGCGAGCAGCAGCAGGCCATAGTGGAGTTTCAGCTGCAGCACGCACGGGTCAGTCGCACTACAGAACAGCACCACTTCACCACCAATGACTGGGCCTCCATGCGAGACCTGTGTGCCCTGTTGCGCTGTTTCGAGTACTCCACCAACATGGCCAGTGGCGATGACACCGTTATCAGCGTTACAATACCACTTCTATGTCTCCTTGAGAAAACACTTAGGGCGATGATGGAAGAGGAGGTGGCCCAGGAGGAGGAGGAGGAGGAGGAAGAGGGGTCATTTTTAGCACTTTCAGGCCAGTCTCTTCGAAGTGACTCAGAGGGAGGTTTTTGGCAACAGCAGAGGCCAGGTACAAATGTGGCCAGCCAGGGCCCACTACTGGAGGACGAGGAGGACGAGGATGAGGAGGAGGTGGAGGAGGATGAGGATGAAGCATGGTCACAGCGGGGTGGCACCCAACGCAGCTCGGGTCCATCACTGGTGCGTGGCTGGGGGGAAAGGCAGGACGATGACGATACGCCTCCCACAGAGGACAGCTTGTCCTTATCCCTGGGCAGCCTGGCACACATGAGCGACTACATGCTGCAGTGCCTGCGCAACGACAGCAGAGTTGCCCACATTTTAACCTGTGCGGACTACTGGGTTGCCACCCTGCTGGATCCACGCTACAAAGACAATGTGCCCACCTTACTTCCTGCACTGGAGCGTGATAGGAAGATGCGCGAGTACAAGCGCACGTTGGTAGACGCGCTACTGAGAGCATTCCCAAATGTCACAGGGGAACAAGTGGAAGCCCAAGGCCAAGGCAGAGGAGGAGCAAGAGGTCGCCAAGGCAGCTGTGTCACGGCCAGCTCCTCTGAGGGCAGGGTTAGCATGGCAGAGATGTGGAAAACTTTTGTCAACACGCCACAGCTAACTGCACCACCACCTGATACGCAACGTGTTAGCAGGAGGCAACATTTCACTAACATGGTGGAACAGTACGTGTGCACACCCCTCCACGTACTGACTGATGGTTCGGCCCCATTCAACTTCTGGGTCTCTAAATTGTCCACGTGGCCAGAGCTAGCCTTTTATGCCTTGGAGGTGCTGGCCTGCCCGGCAGCCAGCGTTTTGTCTGAACGTGTATTCAGCACGGCAGGGGGCGTCATTACAGACAAACGCAGCCGCCTGTCTACAGCCAATGTGGACAAGCTGACGTTCATAAAAATGAACCAGGCATGGATCCCACAGGCCCTGTCCGTCCCTTGTCCAGATTAGACATTAACTACCTCCCCATAACCATATATTATTGGACTCCAGGGCACTTCCTCATTCAATCCTATTTTTATTTTCATTTTACCATTATATTGCGATGCTACCCAAAGTTGAATGAACCTCTCCTCTGCCTGTGTGCTAGGCCTAAATATATGCCAATGGACTGTTGCAGTGGTGGCTGACATGAAGCCTGATTCTCTGCTATGACATGCAGACTAATTCTCTGCTGACATGAAGCCAGATTGTCTGTTACGGGACCTCTCTCCTCTGCCTGGGTGCTGGGCCTAAATTTATGACAATGGACTGTTGCAGTGGTGGCTGACGTGAAGCCTGATTCTCTGCTATGACATGCAGACTGATTCTCTGCTGACATGAAGCCAGATCCTCTGTTACGGGACCTCTCTCCTCTGCCTGTGTGTGTGCTGGGCCTAAATATATGCCAATGGACTGTTGCAGTGGTGGCTGACGTGAAGCCTCATTCTCTGCTATGACATGCAGACTGATTCTCTGCTGACATGAAGCCAGATTCTCTGTTACGGGACCTCTCTCCTCTGCCTGTGTGTGTGCTGGGCCTAAATATATGCCAATGGACTGTTGCAGTGGTGGCTGACGTGAAGCCTCATTCTCTGCTATGACATGCAGACTAATTCTCTGCTGACATGAAGACAGATTCTCTGTTACGGGACCTCCCTCCTCTGCCTGGGTGCTGGGCCTAAATATATGCCAATGGACTGTTGCAGTGGTGGCTGACGTGAAGCCTCATTCTCTGCTATGACATGCAGACTAATTCTCTGCTGACATGAAGACAGATTCTCTGTTACGGGACCTCTCTCCTCTGCCTGGGTGCCGGGGCCTAAATATCTGAGAATGGACTGTTCCAGTGGTGGGTGACGGGAAGCCAGATTCTCTGCTATGGAACCTCTCTCCAATTGATTTTGGTTAATTTTTATTTATTTAATTTTTATTTTAATTCATTTCCCTATCCACATTTGTTTGCAGGGGATTTACCTACATGTTGCTGCCTTTTGCAGCCCTCTAGCTCTTTCCTGGGCTGTTTTACAGCCTTTTTAGTGCCGAAAAGTTCGGGTCCCCATTGACTTCAATGGGGTTCGGGTTCGGGACGAAGTTCGGATCGGGTTCGGATCCCGAACCCGAACATTTCCGGGATGTTCGGCCGAACTTCTCGAACCCGAACATCCAGGTGTTCGCTCAACTCTAATCACTAGACATGAGCAAATCGATTCTAAACAAATTGAATTATGCCAGAATTTTGTAAAAATTAGAGTTGCATCCCAATCAGAATTTTGGTGTTTCAATTTGGTTGAATTTTGGAGAGGGACAGAAGAAAGAGACAGAAAGACACAGAGAAGAGACAGAGAAAAAGATAAAAATAACAAAAACATTTAAAAAAGTGAGAGATGAGAGAGAAAACATATGAGTCCTAGGACATATCATACATTAATTTATTAGCCAACTGGAGCACTTTCAATTCGGGTACAATTGATTAAGATACAAATTGAATTGGTCACACAATTCGGCAGAATTGAACACAACAGTGGTGTGCCTAGGGTGTTTGGCACCCGGGGCGGGTCCTTTCTCTGGCCCCCCCCCCCCCCCCCCCCCCAATACTTAAAAAAAATTTTAACCCCTCACAGTAGTGTTGGCCTCATTGTACAACGTTCACAGTAGTTTTGTACAGATGTGTGCCCCTCACAGTAGTTATGCCCACATTGTGCCCTCTCACAGTAGTTATACCCACATTTTGCCCCCTCACAGTAGATATGCCCTCTCTGTGCCCCTTTAACGGAAATAATCCCCATTGTGCCCACCTTCACAGTTATAATCCCCATTGTGTCCCCTTCACAGTAATAATACCCATTGTGTCCACTTTATAGTAATAATGCCCACTGTGCCCCTTCACAGTAATAATGCCCATTGCACCCCCTTCACAGTAATAATGCCCACTGTGCCCCCTTCACAGTAATAATGCCATTGTGCCCCTTCACAATAATAATACCCATTGTGTACCCTTCATAGTAGAAATTCCCATTGTGCCCCCTTCACAGTAATACTGCCCACTGTGCCCCCTTCACAGTAATAATGCCCACTGTGCCCCTTCACAGTAATAATGCCCATTGTGCCCCCTTCACAGTAATAATGCCCATTCTGCCCCCTTCACAGTGATAATGCTCATTGTGCACCCTTCACAGTAATAATGCCCACTGTTCTCCCTTCATTGTGGTAATTCCCTCTGGCTCTGTGCCCCTACATAGTAGAAATGCCCTTTGTGCCCCCTTCACATTAGTAATGCCTTCTGTGCCCCATCCATAGTAGTAATGCCCTCTGTGCCCCCAGCTGTTTGAAGAGAGGACAGCGCTCATATGAGAGCTGCTTTCTCTGTTCTGTTCACCTGCTCGTCGTAGCATTTGCAGTCATGAGCAGGTAAACAGAGCAGAGAAGGCAGCACTCATACAAAAAAAAGACATACTTGGAAGGCATTACATACAGCCCTACAGAACATACAGGGTCATGCAGCACCACATACCTCTTACATCCAGTGACTTCTCTTCTCTGATGTAGATATTCTCTTTCCTCTTCTTCTCCTGTTAGACCAGACCACTATGGTGACTTCTTTCAGCCGTGCCTCGTCTCTGTAGAGTTTAACAAACAGACATCTTAATTTCCTACTTTTCCATCGTCCACCCCATCCTGCCACCCCCAATACTGTGTCTACTGTGCTCCCCAATACTCTCCTGCAGAAACAGTCCCCCTGAAAATACTGGTACCACACAGATAGTGCGTCAGTACAAAAAAAAACCTTTATATTGTGCGCTAGTAATAAAAAAAAAACACCTTCCTTTAAGCTCTGACCCTCATATAAAACCCTTAATAAGATCCCCCAATCTCAGACCAAACCCTCTTTAGACTTCTATGTCAGACCCCATATAAGACCCCCATTTTAAACCTCAGATCAGACCCCCCATATAAGACCCCCATTAGACCTCCAGACCCACATATCAGACCTCAGACCAGTGACGTACATACAGGGGTCGCAGGGGTCGCAGTTGCGACCGGGCCCGGCACTCCAGGGGGCCCGGCCGCCTGTGGACCCCTGGCCCCTCCATTAGTGCCACTCAAACTCAAGTATGGGCCCGCGGCAGCGGCAAGTGACAGGGAGATGAACACTTCCATTGTGGAAGCGTTCATCTCCATAGTGATCTGTATCGCCAGCGATACAGATAGCTGTGCTGCAGCCGGGCAGGGGAGGGAGGCGTCTCCCTTCCCTGTTCCTCTGATAGGCTGCCGGCACAAGGCCCGCAGCCTATCAGAGCGGTGCAGGCGGCGCGATGACGTCATCGCGCCTCCTGAGCCATACAGCGTGGGACACAGGCTAGAAGAGGCCTGCATCGCATCGCTGCTAAGGAGGTAAGTATAAGGGTTTATTTTTTTTTTATATATACCAGACTTTACTGGGACATGAGGGGGAGGGGGTTGGCGCTTACTGGCATATAGAGGGGGTTGGCACTTCATACTGGCAGATGAGGGGGGGTTGGCTCTTCATACTGGCAGATGAGGGGGGGTTGGCACTTCATACTGGCAGATGAGGGGGGGTTGGCACTTCATACTGGCAGATGAGGGGGGGTTGGCTATTCATACTGGCAAATAAGGGGGGTTGGCGCTTACTGGCAAATGAGGGGGGTTGGCACTCCATACTGGCAAATGAGGGGGGTTGGCGCTTACTGGCAAATGAGGGGGATTGGCACTTTATACTGGCAAATGAGGGGGGTTGGCACTTCATACTGGCAAATGAGGGGGGTTGGCGCTTACTGGCAAATGAGGGGGGTTGGCACTTCATACTGGCAAATGAGGGGGGGTTGGCGCTTACTGGCAAATGAGGGGGGTTGGCACTTGATACTGGCAAATGAGGGGGGTTGGCACTTGATACTGGCAAATGAAGGGGGGGTTGGCACTTGATACTGGCACATGGGGTTTTGGAACTTGATACTGGCACATGGGGCAGTTGGCACTTGATACTGGCACATGGAGGGTTGGCACTTGATACTGGCACATGGGGGGGAGAGAGGCACTTGTTACTGGCACATTATTGGGGGCACTATTGGGGACCACAGGGCACAGTATTGGAGTAGTAGGATGTTTTATCCAGAAGATGGTGGGATGATGGAAAAGTAGTAAACTAAGATTTTCTTTTTTGTCAAACTGCAGAGATTAAAAACGGCGTAAAAATGGTGGTCTGGTCTGAAAGGAGAAGATGAGGACAGAGAACATCTATATCAAAGGAGATGTCACTGGATGTAAGAGGTACGGGCGCGATTTATGGGTGGGGCTGTGTGTGGGTGTGGTTTGAAGGCGGCCCCATAATCTCCTATTGCCCGGGTAAACGCCCCTCCCGAGACCGGAGGGGGGGGGCCATGGATCAGTTTTGCACCGGGGCCCCATGGATTGTGTGTACGCCACTGCCTCAGACCCCCATATCAGACCTCTAGACCCCCATATCTGATTCCCTTTAGACCTCCAGACCCCCATTAGACCTCCAGACCCTCCAGTCAGACCTCCAGACCCCCAATCAGACCCCCATTAGACCTCTAGACCCCCCAGTCAGACCTCCAGACCCCCAATCAGACCACCATTAGACCTCTAGACCCCCCTAGTCAGACCTCCGGATCCCCAATCAGACCCCCATTAGACCTCCAGACCCCCAATCACACCCCCATTAGACCTCCAGACCCCAATCAGATCCCCCAGTCAGACCTCCAGACCCCCAATCAGACCCCCATTAGACCTCCAGACCCCAATCACACCCCCATTACACCTCCAGACCCCCAGTCAGACCTCCAGACCCCCTAGTCAGACCTCTAATCCCCCATTCAGACCCCCATTAGACCTCTAGACCTCCAGTCAGACCTCCAGACCCCCAATAAGACCACCATTAGACCTCCAGACCCTTAATCAGACCCCCATTAGACCTCTAGACCCCCAGTCATATCTCCAGACCCCCAATCAGACCCCCATTAGACCTGCAGACCCTCAATCAGACCCTATTAGACCCCCAATCAGACCTCTAAACCCCCCAGTAAAACCTCCAGACCCCCCATTAGACCACTTAAAACCCCCCAGTCAGACTGCCAGACACCTTCAGTCAGACCTCCAGACCCCCCCAGTCAGACCTCATGACCCCCCTATTAGACCACTTAAGACCCCCCAGTCAGACCGCCAGACACCCTCAGTCAGACCTCCTGACCCCCCAGTCAGACCTCCTGACCCCCCCAGTCATACCTCCTGACCCCCGGTCAGACCTCCTGACCCCCTATAGACCACTCCAGACCCCCATTAGACCTCTCTAGACACCCCATTAAACCTCCATATCAGACCTAAGATCAGACTGTAAAATAATAAAGTCACTTACCTCTCCTGTTGCCACTATCCCTGTCCTGGCTGTCTTCTCTTCTCAGAGCCCACGCTGCAGTCACCTGATCTCCTTCAGCGACAAGTCAGAGTGCGCTCTGTACATCCTGAGAAGAGCGAGGGCCCTAAGAAGAGCGAGCAGGAGGAGGTGTAAGTACTGAACAGCGCTCACAGCGCTTCTCTCCCCCTCCTCCTGCAGACTAGTAAGCTCTTGCATTATGAAAGCGCTGACTAGTATTCCCTTTATAAGATGCACTGAATCTTGTAAAGGGAAAAGCAATGAGCGCTTCCATCTGTATTAATTAATTGCTTCTGTTCTGGCACCCCCCTGAGAGTGCTGAGAGCTGGCTCCCCCCCGCCCCCCTTGCCACGCCAATGGAACACAAATCGAATTTTCGTTGATTTGCCCTTCTTTACTAGTCCCTATTAGAGATGGCCTTGCGGTTCGCCAGGTGGTCGTTTCGTGGCGAACTTTGCGTGTTTGCGATTCGCGAAACATGCGAACATATGGAGAAATTCGCTCCCGCCATATTCTTTTACATTGTGAAGAACTTTGACCCATGACACATCCATCAGGTGGTACAGGACAGCCAATTGAGACATTTCAGCACATGGACATACCCCCTACCTTATAAATAAACCTGATCTGGCCGCCATTTTACATTCAGTGTTTTGCCAGTGTAGGGAGAGGTTGCTGTGTGGAGCAGGGACAGGCTGTTAGAGATACCAAACGCTAGCTAATAGGGCCACAAAAGTCCTTTTAAGCACTAGTATAGGTGTGCTATCGATATGTGCAATACACAGAGGGGTGCGATATACTTATAATTTACTTTTATAATGAGTCAAAAACACATATATCTATATAGTGATCACCTGGAAGTCAGGGGCCTAGAGGCTTACTAGGGCCATTTTTATATAGGGTAAGGTTCCGGATGGGGTCGCTCTTATCAGGGCGGGTGGTCTGTGGTTAGGCTATCAGGGCCAGAATAGCACTCCCCTGTAGGGCAATATGAGGGACAGTTCTTTGCCCACCCTGTCCTTCAATACCACATCATCATCTAGCCTAGGGATAGATGTTTTTTTGCTTTCCCTTCTGGATTCATCGATGTGCACTGGAACCCCCCGGATTGTGGTAGGACATATGGTTTCTGATTTGGTGCCGCTGATAACTTGTTATTGCCTACCACATCTATGCTTTTTGCTTAACTTTAATAATTTTATTTCTTTTCAATTTGAAGGGATATCTTTTCCATTCACACAGCCGCAAAATGGGTCCGCATCCATTCCGCAATTTTGCAGAACGGGTGCAGACCCATTCATTTTCAATGGGGCCAGAATGTGCTGTCCGCATCCACATTTGCGGATCTGCACTTCCGCTTCTGTGCTTCCTTTTCCGCAAAAAAATAGAACATGTCCTATTCTTGTCCCCAATTGCGTACAAGATTAGGTATTTTCTATTATAGTGCCGGCGATGTGCAGTCCACAAATTGCGGAATGCACATTGCCGGTGTCTGTGTTTAGCTGATCCGCAAAACACTTACGGACGTGTGAATGGACCCTCATAGTAAAATTATTAAAGGTTACATTTTATCTTTATGTATATTCTAATGGATTGCCTTCCTTGTACAATGTTATAATATACTTTCTATGCTAGAAATTATATTATATTGCATTTGTATTGTGCGGCAGTTGTGTGCGGTTCTGCTACGATACCGCAGGTATATAGAGGGACAAGTGTTATTGGAACAAACAATTTCTACTGGTGTGATATACCAGTCATCCCCCCAAAAAACTGATTGAAGCGGGGTGTTGTATACCAATATACTTTCTTTATAGTGCATTTGGGTACTGCATAGTGCATTTGCGCATGCGCGTACGCAAAAATTATATTGACGATATTTCGCATTGAAGACATTAATGAATGGAGATCGCAAATTCGAATAATACATCTGGTATGTCACTGTCCATGTCGTGGGACTATTTGTGCACTTCTAATAATTATTTCTTGGCTGCAAATATGAGCTGAAGGTTTTTCAGGTTCGCCTGCCATTAAAATGAATGGGACCCGCAGCGAACTTGCGGTTCGCGAACATTTGATCGCGTTCGCGAACCGTCCCAGCAGATGTTCGTCAATCACTAGTCCCCATGCAACAGAGGTGATTGCTGTATGTAAAGGCAGCTTTCACCTCCTGTAACAAGCAGTCAATTACCCAGAATGAACAGTTTATTCCTGATAATTGCCTGCCTGGTCATCCTGTGTATAGGGACCTTAAAGGGAACCTGTCATCAACTTTATGCTGCCCATATTAATGGCAGAATAAAGTAGAGACAGGGGAGTGGATTTCAGCGGTCTGTCATTTATAAGGTAAAAGTAAGTGGTTGCCGAGAACTGACATCACAATCATTGCAGACTGGGCCTGGAAAAGAGTCCCGGCCACCTGAGAAGAGTCCTGGTTATTCATAAATTCCTGCTCTCCTGCCCACCTGCTGATGACTGACAGGCTTCTACCTAGTTTTCTCCCTTTCTCTCTAGGAGAGAACTGCCAATCGTCAGCAGATGGACGGGGAGAGCAGGAGATTAGGAACAACCATGACTCTTCTCAAGTAGATTTGACTCTTTTCAGGCCTGGGCTGCAATGATTATGATGCTGGTTCTCAGCAACCACTGACTTTTAGCTCATGAGTGACACACCATTGAAATCAGCATTTCTGTCACTATTTGAGGAGTTGATGACAGGTTGATGACAGGTTCCCTTTAAGTTCTCTGGTTTAATGATTATGTGTATTCCTATAAAGAAACTATTATGAAGCATATTTTCTCATAATTCATCGTGCCATTCCTCTGTTATTCCTCCTGAATATATGAATAAATTGACAAGTCTGCCTTAACATTCTTTTTGTCATAGGGGGTGTCCCCCCACATAGCCAGCAAGTGTTTGTTAATGGACATGTCAGTATTAGAGTTATTCTATTTAGAAAAAAGACGACTGAGGGGAGATCTAATTACTATGTATAAATATATCAGGGGTCAGTACAGAGATCTATCCCATCATCTATTTATCCCCAGGACTGTGACTGTGACGAGGGGACATCCTCTGCGTCTGGAGGAGAGAAGGTTTGTACACAAACATAGAAGAGGATTCTTTACGGTAAGAGCAGTGAGACTATGGAACTCTCTGCCTGAGGAGGTGGTGATGGTGAGTACAATAAAGGAATTCAAGAGGGGCCTGGATGTATTTCTGGAGCGTAATAATATTACAGGCTATAGCTACTAGAGAGGGGTCGTTGATCCAGGGAGTTATTCTGATTGCCTGATTGGAGTCGGGAAGGAATTTTTTATTCCCCTAAAGTGGGGAAAAATGGCTTCTACCTCAGGCTGAACTGGATGGACAAATGTCTTTTTTCGGCCTTATACACTGTGTTACTAGTTCCTCTTTACCACAAGGAGGGACATACTGATCAGCTTTACAACACATCGGTGCTGATGTTAGTAGCTGCACCATCAGATTAAAAGTACAATACATAATAAGCAAACAGCTACATACTTTATAGAATGAGTAAGAGGGTTTTTAGAAATCAGGACCATGGACAGCAATAATGAGAGAACAGAGTTATAATGAGCACCTGCAGACAACATCATTGTATTTTAGAACTACTGCACAGGTGTCACAACCAGACAGCTGAGAAACTCTGACAGAGGCCTTTCAGAACCTCCTCCTTGAGTTCTCTTTGTTGTGCTGTTCAGTTCCTCATCTTGTTAGCCTCTCTCAGCTGTCATGGAGTTGGACTGATTGCTTCCCTTTAAATCCCTCCTCATGGTGCATTGCTGGGCGGCTTATACTTCCTCCTGGAGTGTGTGTGCATGCTGATCTTGTTTTCCTGTCTGCTACAAAGTAAGTGCTGAACATTTATCTGTTATTTTCTGTTTGCTGGATCCCAGGTGACCCTAACTCCCTCCGTGTCTGGAGTAGGGAGCCGGTGGTCATGTCCCCTCACTATTGTAGGGTGTTCAGGGGTTATATAGTCGAGGTACGTGGATATGCAAACCTCCACCTTTCGGATCTTTGCATAGGCTGAGCAGCCAGGAATAGTCTCAGGTCTTGTGCAGGGGTCTCCCTTTTGGTTCCTTAGCTTTGGATCCACTCTTGTTTCCTGTACACCGTCCGTGACATTATAAGCCGCCAAAACCGTATCAAGCATGGATCCGGTTTCACTTTTGGCTGAACGCTTCCAGGGTCTTTCATTGGAGGTAGCTGATCTCCGTAAGACTTTTTCTCAGCTTCAAGTGACCGGTTCAGCTTGCGTTCATGGAGTTTGTTCTGAGCCTAAGATCTCGCTCCCGGATACGTTCTCCGGGGGTAGTGAGAATTTTGTGCGTTTTAGAGAGGCTTGCAAACTCCATTTTCGCCTTCTTCCCCATTCCTCTGGTGATGAGGAACGGAGGGTGGGAATCATTATATCGCTGCTCAGAGGTAACGCTCAGTCCTGGGCCTTTTCGCTGCCGGAGGGGGCACGGCCTCTCCGTTCAGTGGATGAATTCTTTTTAGCCCTGGGTCAGATATATGATGATCCGGATCGTATTGCTCTGGCTGAGTCTAGACTACGTCTATTATGCCAGGGTAAACAATCCGCAGAAATATACTGCTCAGAATTTCGGAGATGGGCAGCTGATACTGGTTGGATCGATGCTGCACTCCGAAGTCAATTTTGCCATGGTCTTTCAGAGGGATTGAAAGATGCATTTGCCTTTCATGAGAGGCCTATTTCTTTGGACTCTGCTATGTCTCAGGCCGTTCGTATTGACAGGCGTCTTAGAGAGAGAGGAGAGATGTCCCCTTCCTGTCATACTCAGTCCCAGGACAGTGCAGCGGTCCCATTCTGTGCGCAGGGGTCTCAGTCGCTGTCAGCCCCTTCTGAGCAGGAGCCCATGCAGCTGGGGTTGATTGCTTCTGACAATAGAAGATTCAGCTCGCATGGGAGGGTTTGTTTTTGTTGTGGAGGTATAAATCATTTGGCAAATATTTGTGCCTCTAGGAGATTCAGGCAGTTTTCTGGGAATAATAAAGAAACAAACAGGAAAAAAATCTTTAAAAAATGTTCCGTCTGTTACTATTGGCAGGGTTGAGGCGGAAATTGAAGGTTTTCCGTTTGCTTGTAGTTCCCGTTTTGTCCTGCCGGCTAGGGTGGCGCTAGAGAGCAAGAAAATTTTTTGTGAGATTTTTGTGGATAGTGGAGCAGCTGTCAATGTCATTGATAATCAATTTGCGATAACTCATGGTTTCCAGGTGCGCACTTTGGGAAAGGATATTCCCGTTTTTGCTATTGATGCCGCTCCACTTTCTCAGAAATCATTAAAGGGCATAGTTCACAATATCCGTTTAATTGGGAGTGATGCTCATGTTGAGGATGTGTCATGTTTCGTCCTTAGCAGATTACCTACCCCTCTAGTGTTGGGGCTACCCTGGCTCACTAAACATAACCCCACCATTGATTGGCAAGCGAGGCAAATAAATGGTTGGAGTGACTTTTGCAGAGAGAATTGCCTCACGACATCTGTTTCTGAGGTTGCTACTAAGACTGTACCATCTTTTCTCTCTGAATTTTCGGATGTCTTCTCTGAGAGTGGAGTTCAGGATTTGCCCCCGCACAGGGAGTACGATTGCCCTATTAATCTCATCCCAGGCGCCAAACTGCCTAAATCTCGTTTATACAATCTTTCCCAACCTGAGAGGATCGCTATGCGTGCTTATATCTCTGAGAGTCTGAGAAAAGGACACATACGACCCTCGAAGTCACCTGTTGCCGCTGGTTTTTTCTTTGTTAAGAAAAAAGATGGTTCTTTAAGACCTTGTCTGGATTTCAGGGAGCTGAACAGTATCACTATTCGTGACCCTTATCCGCTTCCTCTGATCCCGGACCTGTTTAACCAGGTTGTTGGGGCTAAAGTCTTTTCCAAATTAGATCTAAGAGGGGCATACAACCTGGTCAGGGTCAGAGAAGGAGACGAATGGGAGAAAGGAGACGAATGGGAGACGGCCTTCAATACTCCTGAGGGCCATTTTGAGAATTTGGTTATGCCTTTTGGTTTGATGAATGCCCCAGCCGTTTTTCAGCATTTCGTGAACAGCATTTTTTATCATTTGATGGGAAAATTTGTATTAGTGTATTTGGATGACATTTTGATTTTTTTCTCCTGATTTCAAAACTCATAAGGAACATTTACGTCAGGTCTTGCTCATCCTGCGGGAGAATAAATTATATGCGAAACTGGAAAAATTTGTGTTTGCGGTTCCAGAAATTCAATTTCTGGGGTTTCTTCTCTCTGCTTCTGTTTTTCGCATGGACCCCGAGAAGGTCCGCGCTGTGCTTGAGTGGGAGCTTCCTGAGAATCAGAAGGTGCTGATGCGTTTTTTGGGCTTTGCCAATTATTACAGGAAGTTTATTTAGAATTATTCCTCTATTGTTAAACCACTCACTGATATGACCAGAAAGGGGGTAGATTTTTCTTCTTGGTCAGTAGAGGCGCGTAAGGCTTTTTCTAATATCAAGGAGAGTTTTGCTTCCGCTCCCATCTTGGTGCAACCTGATATTTCTTTACCCTTCATAGTTGAGGTTGATGCTTCTGAGGTGGGTGTGGGGGCGGTCTTGTCTCAGGGTTCCTCTCCTGCCAAATGGCGACCGTGTGCCTTTTTCTCGAAAAAAACTCTCCTCCGCAGAGAGAAATTACGATGTGGGAGATAGGGAATTGTTGGCCATCAAGTTGGCTTTTGAGGAATGGCGACATTGGCTAGAGGGAGCCAGACACCCTATTACTGTATTTACTGACCATAAAAATCTGGCCTACTTGGAGTCAGCCAAGCGTCTGAACCCGAGACAGGCCAGATGGTCTTTGTTCTTTTCTAGGTTTAATTTTGTGGTCACGTTCCGCCCTAGAGTTAAGAATGTGAAGGCAGATGCCCTGTCACGTTGTTTTCCGGGAGGCGGGAATTTTGAAGACCCGGGTCCCATTTTGGCTGAAGGTGTGGTGGTCTCTGCTCTTTTTTCTGAATTGGAGGCAGAGGTGCAGGCAGCCCAGTCAGAGGCTCCTGATCTTTGTCCTCCTGGGAGGTTGTTTGTGCCTCTCGCTTTAAGACACAAGATTTTTAAGGAACACCACGATACGGTCCTTGCTGGGCACCCGGGGGCAAGAGCCACACTGGATCTCATCGCTCGGAGATTCTGGTGGCCTGCGCTTCGTAAGTCGGTTGAGGGTTTTGTGGCAGCCTGCGAGACTTGCGCTCGTGCTAAAGTCCCTCATTCACGGCCATCAGGTCCTCTCCTTCCCTTACCCATTCCTTCCCGTCCTTGGACACATCTGTCCATGGACTTTATCATGGACCTGCCTCGTTCCTCGGGGAAGACTGTGATTCTGGTGGTGGTGGACCGTTTTAGCAAAATGGTGCATTTCATCCCTTTTCCTGGTTTGCCCAATGCTAAGACGCTGGCGCAGGCATTTGTTGATCACATTGTCAAATTGCACGGTATTCCTTCAGACATAGTCTCTGATAGGGGCACGCAGTTTGTTTCCAGATTCTGGAAGGCTTTCTGTTCTCGCTTGGGGGTTCGGTTGTCATTCTCTTCTGCTTTCCACCCGCAGTCGAATGGCCAGACAGAGCGCGTCAATCAGAATCTGGAGACATATCTGCGCTGTTTTGTGGCGGAGAATCAAGAGGATTGGTGTTCTTTTTTGTCCCTTGCTGAGTTTGCTTTAAATAACCGTCGTCAGGAGTCCTCTGATAAGTCACCATTTTTTGGTGCATATGGGTTTCATCCGCAGTTTGGGACTTTCTCGGGAGAGGGGTCTTCTGGTTTACCTGATGAGGACAGATTCTCCTCGTCATTGTCATCTATTTGGCAAAAGATTCAGGATAATCTAAAGAGCATGAGTGAGAAATATAAGCGTGTGGCAGATAAGAGACGTGTGCTTGGTCCGGACCTGAATGTTGGTGATCTGGTGTGGTTGTCTACCAAGAATATCAAATTGAAGGTTCCCTCCTGGAAGTTGGGTCCTAGGTTTATTGGGCCTTACAAAATCCTGTCTGTCATCAATCCTGTTGCCTACTGTCTTGATCTTCCTCAGACTTGGAAGATCCATAATGTTTTTCATAAGTCCTTATTGAAACCTTATGTTCAACCCATTGTACCCTCGCCTTTGCCTCCTCCTCTGATTATGGTTGATGGGAATCTTGAATTTCAGGTCTCTAGGATTGTGGATTCTCGTCTTGTTCGCGGTTCTCTTCAGTACCTTGTTCATTGGGAGGGTTATGGTCCTGAGGAGAGGATGTGGGTCCCAGTGACGGACATTAAGGCCTCTCGTCTCATCAGGGCTTTCTATAGGTCCCATCCTGAGAAGGTGGGCTCTGAGTGTCTGGAGTCCACTCGTAGAGGGAGGGGTACTGTCACAACCAGACAGCTGAGAAGCTCTGACAGAGGCCTTTCAGAACCTCCTCCTTGAGTTCTCTTTGTTGTGCTGTTCAGTTCCTCATCTCGTTAGCCTCTCTCAGCTGTCATGGAGTTGGACTGATTGCTTCCCTTTAAATCCCTCCTCATGGTGCATTGCTGGGCGGCTTATACTTCCTCCTGGAGTGTGTGTGCATGCTGATCTTGTTTTCTTGTCTGCTACAAAGTTAAGTGCTGAACATTTATCTGTTATTTTCTGTTTGCTGGATCCCAGGTGACCCTGACTCCCTCCGTGTCTGGAGTAGGGAGCCGGTGGTCGTGTCCCCTCACTATTGTAGGGTGTTCAGGGGTTATATAGTCGAGGTACGTGGATATGCAAACCTCCACCTTTCGGATCTTTGCATAGGCTGAGCAGCCAGGGATAGTCTCAGGTCTTGTGCAGGGGTCTCCCTTTTGGTTCCTTAGCTTTGGATCCACTCAGTCATGTATGCATGTTGCTTTGTCTTGTTTCCTGTACACCGTCCGTGACAACAGGCTGGTATGATGCCTAGTATAACGACACGGCAACTAATGAATGATGGCACTATTGATGGTTAAAGGGGTTTTCCTGCTTAAAAAAAAAAAAATGCTTAAAGGCTATCTTTGGAGGCAATTTTTTTATGATTGCATTTTACTAATTTTGGGCTAAAAACAATTTTTTCAGTTAGTCTTTATTAAAAATATTAAGCCATTCTGTCACAAAGGTTTAACTGTTTTTCTAGCTGTGTGAATCCTACTTTCGATTTCATGTTGTGTCTCTAATAACCCTTATCTCTAAATTACTAAGAGGCCAAAACACTTATTTAAGTCATATTCTTATCATTAAAGGGCTTCTGTCACCCCACTAAAGTGATTTTTTTTTTTTGGGCTGGTGAAATTAGTTATATTGCGATATATCACAATATAATTGTGTCACTTACTTTGATCCAGCAGTTTCTTCAAAAAACGAAGTTTTATCATATGTAAATTCGGTCTCTAACAGCAAGTAGGGCGGCTACTTGCTGCTAGCTGCTGCAGAAATCCGCCCTCTCGTCGTGTTGATTGACAGGGCCAGCCGGGATCTCCTCCTCCGGCCAGCCCTGTCGGCATTTCAAAAATCGCGCGCCTCTGTGGATTCGGCGCAGGCGCTCTGAGATGAGGAGGCTCGTCTCCTCAGAACTCCCTCAGTGCGCCTGCGCCGATGACATCACCGAAATAGAAGACATCATCGGCGCAGGCGCACTGAGGGAGTGCTGAGGAGACGAGCCTCCTCATCTCAGAGCGCCTGCGCCGAATCCACAGAGGCGCGTGATTTTTGAAATGCCGACAGGGCTGGCCGGAGGAGGAGATCCCGGCTGGCCCTGTCAATCAACACGACGAGGGGGCGGATTTCTGCAGCAGCTAGCAGCAAGTAGCCGCCCTACTTGCTGTTAGAGACCGAATTTACATATGATAAAACTTCGTTTTTTGAAGAAACTGCTGGATCAAAGTAAGTGACACAATTATATTGTGATATATCGCAATATAACTAATTTCACTAGCCCAAAAAAAAAAAATCACTTTAGTGGGGTGACAGAAGCCCTTTAAGATAAAGATTGAGCTTTAATGAGTGTTTATAAGGTCAGAGAGCAGACATAAAAGAGAGGAAATTCAGATCTTTATAATATAGCATCTCAGCTCTGTACAGGAAAAGGCGCTCCATATATTTAATAAAGACCAACTGAAAAACTATATTTTTACCTCATAATGAGTACAATGCAATAAAAAAAATTGCCCCCAAAGGTGTAAACTGCCTTTAATTGTTCTTACTAAAACCACATTATAGAACTTACTAATATATTTCAAATATCTATGGTACCCTTTTTTCAGTTATGCCCATATCTTCAGATATGTCCCAGCAGATCTACTTCCGGCTTGTGCTTGACACAGGATAGCATATTCTGTGTTGGTATGTAGCTGTACTTTGTGTGGAGGGGCTAGTTGACTGGTCCATTGCAGTACCTAAGACCGACCACTTCTCTGTATATGCATCAATCATGCCAAAGAGGGGGCAGCAACCTTCACACATACCACAGGGCCTGTATGGGCACACAAAATGCTGTCCTGTGTCGAGAAAAGCAAGAAGCGGAGGTGCCAGGACACATGACTTCGGGGGTTATATAAAGATCAGGGCACTGTGTATGATTGAAATATATTAGTAAACTCCATATTTGGAATATTTAAAGAGAACATATCACTTACATATATTTTTTACTAATTAACCTCTTGGTGCCGAGGAGCTAATCTCACTCCATACACTGAGGGTGTCAGCTGGTCATATAACTCCTCAAATGCTGCAGTCAATAGCAATCATGGAATCTGAGTGCTTAGACTAAGGGAGTAGCTCTTTCTGCCCTCCAATCGGAGCCCCCTTGCAAAACCTAAGGTCTTCAATTGTTTGCTATACCAGCCTGGGGACTTGTGAAGGCTCCCAAGTCTGTCATAGTGATATGCCTGCAAAGGGAAGCCTGAGGGACAGGCAGTCGGTCAGAATCCCATAAACTTCAATAATATTCTATTGCAGTCTATGGTACAAGTGATCAGAAGATCACAAGGGTGATTAAAAATACAATAAAAAATTTAAAAATATATAATAAAACACAAATATAAAAAATTCTAATCACCCTCCTTTCTCAGTGTTACATATAGAAAAAATAATAAGAAAATTAATCATAATCTTTTTCCTATTGTCTATACGTTTCTTGTGTGGTGGAAAACATAACATAAAAATAGATAAAGAAGCATGATCGCCATTTTTGGTCACTTTATCCTTCAAAAAAATTTGGGGGATAAAAAGTGATCAAAAGTCATATGTACCTAAAAATGGTATGTTTAAAAACTAGAGCTCATCCTGCAAAAAAAAAGCCGTATTTTAGAAACAAAATATTCAAAACATCTCAATTTATTCAGTATTGAGTATGAGCTCAAAAGCAGAATACACACACTTACTTTCCTTTCCATGCTATCCATGAGGTTGTTAAAAGGGTTGTTTCACCTCTGCAAGTGGCATTTACAATGTACATAAAGTTAATACAAGGCTCTTACTAATGTATTGTGATTGTCCATATTGTCTCCTTTGCTGGCTGGATTCATTTTTCCATCACATTATACACTGGTTCAATGGTTACGACCACCCTGCAGTCCAGCAGTAATGGTCATACTTGCACACTATAGTAAAAAGCATCAGTCTCTCTTGTGGCTGGGACTTTGGGAGCTCACATAGGCTGGAGCTTTTCCCTATAGTGTGCAAGTGGTCGGAACTAGGCTTGAGCGAATCGAGCTTCGGATCATGAATCTGGTCGATCCATTCAAAAATGTAATGGTTACACAAATGTATTGGCTTTGTGTAGCCAAACTTAGTCTCACCAAAATAATCCGAAGTGGTCTTTGGTATTGGCTGGCACATTGGTACCAAAGCCCACTTTGGAATACAATTTTAAAATGTTTTTAAATAAGCAGATAAGAATGCCGTATTGATTCACCAAATTCTTTCTCAACTTCGAGCGAGACAAAGTTTGTCTACACTCAGTTAATATATGTTAATGCTCTACGGAAACAGCATTAACCACAAAGTTTTAGAACAAATCGACTTTGTATCTACGATCAGAAACTCAATTCACTCAAGTCTAGTCATAACCATGGAACTGAGCAGAGTATAATGTGATAGAAAAATGTATGAAGCCAGCAAAGGAAGCAATATGGATAATAAAAATACATTAGTAAGTGGCTTGTATTAATCTTATCTATCAATGCTATGTGCTGAAGTGAGACAACCCCTTCAATAGTTGTCTGAGAAATGTTCTGCCATGCAAAATACACTTGGGCATGCAACATCTGCTGCTGGCAGTTTCCTTTGAAATTGCCAACTAATGATGTCCCAGATATGTGCGATTGGAGAAAAGTCTAAAGAAGCACATTTAGACCATGCAGTATACTCACAGTAGCATGACCATAGCATGTGGCCTGGTGTTGTCCTGTTGAAAAACAGCTCCTGGGAAACTTTGTCGAAATGGCCGTATCACTGGTCACACTACTCAATTAATAAACTAATCAATGTAAAGCTGAGCTGTTAGTGTACATGAAGTAAAGACTAGAGGGGTCCAGCTACCATACATTATGCCACCCCACACCGTAATTAAAGCTGTAGGACCAGGGTGATGTTTCCTTGTGAAGGCCTCTTAATGTCATTGTCACGGACGGTGTACAGGAAACAAGACAAAGCAACATGCATATATGACTCACTGGATCCAAAGCTAAGGAACCAAAAGGGAGACCCCTGCACAAGACCTAGCACTTTCCCTGGCTGCTCAGCCTATGCAAAGATCCCAAAGGTGGATGGTTGCATATCCACGTACCTCGACTATATAACCCCTGAACACCCTACAATAGTGAGGGGACACGACCACCGGCTCCCTACACCAGACACGGAGGGAGTCAGGGTCACCTGGGATCCAGCAAACAGAAAATAACAGATAAATGTACAGCACTTAACTTTGTAGCAGACTGGGAAACAGGATCAGCATGCACACACACTCCAGGAAGAAGTATAAGCCGCACAGTAATGCATTATGGGGAGGAATTTAAAGGAAAGCAATCAGTCCAACTACATGACAGCTGAGAGAGGCTAAAGAGATGAGGAACTGAAGACCACAACAAAGAAAACTCAAGGAGGAGGTTCTGAAAGGCTTCTGTCAGAGCTTCTCAGCTGCCTGGTTGTGACAGTACCCCTCCCTCTACGAGTGGACTCCGGACACTCAGAGCCCACCTTCTCAGGATGGGACCTATGGAAAGCCCTGATGAGACGAGTGGCCTTACTGTCCGTCACTGGGACCCACATCCTCTCCTCAGGACCATAACCCTCCCAATGAACAAGGTACTGAAGAGAACCGCGGACCAGACGAGAATCCACAATCCTAGAGAACTGAAATTCAAGATTCCCATCAACCATAATCGGAGGAGGAGGCAAAGGCGAGGGTACAATGGGTTGAACATAAGGTTTCAATAAGGACTTATGAAAAAACATTATGGATCTTCCAAGTCTGAGGAAGATCAAGACGGTAGGCAACAGGATTGATGACAGACAGGATTTTGTAAGGCCCAATAAACCTAGGACCCAACTTCCAGGAGGGAACCTTCAATTTGATATTCTTGGTAGACAACCACACCAGATCACCAACATTCAGGTCCGGACCAAGCACACGTCTCTTATCTGCCACACGCTTATATCTCTCACTCATGCTCTTTAGATTATCCTGAATCTTTTGCCAAATAGATGACAAAGACAAGGAGAATCTGTCCTCATCAGGTAAACCAGAAGACCTCTCTCCCGAGAAAGTCCCAAACTGCGGATGAAACCCATATGCACCAAAAATGGTGACTTATCAGAGGACTCCTGACGACGGTTATTTAAAGCAAACTCAGCAAGGGACAAAAAAGAACACCAATCCTCTTGATTCTCCGCCACAAAACAGCGCAGATATGTCTCCAGATTCTGATTGACGCGCTCTGTCTGGCCATTCGAACTGCGGGTGGAAAGCAGAAGAGAATGACAACCGAACCCCCAAGCGAGAACAGAAAGCCTTCCAGAATCTGGAAACAAACTGCGTGCCCCTATCAGAGACTAATGTCTGAAGGAATACCGTGCAATTTGACAATGTGATCAATAAATGCCTGCGCCAGCGTCTTAGCATTGGGCAAACCAGGAAAAGGGATGAAATGCACCATTTTGCTAAAACGGTCCACCACCACCAGAATCACAGTCTTCCCCGAGGAACGAGGCAGGTCCGTTATGAAGTCCATGGACAGATGTGTCCAAGGAGGGGAAGGAATGGGTAAGGGAAGGAGAGGACCTGATGGCCGTGAATGAGGGACTTTGGCACGAGCGTAAGTCTCGCAGGCTGCCACAGAACCCTCAACCGACTTACGAAGCGCAGGCCACCAGAATCTCCGAGCGATGAGATCCAGTGTGGCTCTTGCCCCCGGGTGCCCAGCAAGGACCGTTTCGTGGTGTTCCTTAAAAATCTTGTGTCTTAAAGCGAGAGGCACAAACAACCTCCCAGGAGGACAAAGATCAGGAGCCTCTGACTGGGCTGCATGCACCTCTGCCTCCAATTCAGAGAAAAGAGCAGAGACCACCACACCTTCAGCCAAAATGGGACCCGGGTCTTCAAAATTCCCGCCTCCCGGAAAACAACGTGACAGGGCATCTGCCTTCACATAATTAACTCCAGGGCGGAACGTGACAACAAAATTAAACCTAGAAAAGAACAAAGACCATATGGCCTGTCTCGGGTTCAGACGCTTGGCTGACTCCAAGTAGGCCAGATTTTTATGGTCGGTAAATACGGTAATAGGGTGTCTGGCTCCCTCTAGCCAATGTCGCCATTCCTCAAAAGCCAACTTGATGGCCAACAATTCCCTATCTCCCACATCGTAATTTCTCTCTGCGGAGGAGAGTTTTTTCGAGAAAAAGGCACACGGTCGCCATTTGACAGGAGAGGAACCCTGAGACAAGACCGCCCCCACACCCACCTCAGAAGCATCAACCTCAACTATGAAGGGTAAAGAAATATCAGGTTGCACCAAGATGGGAGCGGAAGCAAAACTCTCCTTGATATTAGAAAAAGCCTTACGCGCCTCTACTGACCAAGAAGAAAAATCTACCCCCTTTCTGGTCATATCAGTGAGTGGTTTAACAATAGAGGAATAATTCAAAATAAACTTCCTGTAATAATTGGCAAAGCCCAAAAAACGCATCAGCACCTTCTGATTCTCAGGAAGCTCCCACTCAAGCACAGCGCGGACCTTCTCAGGGTCCATGCGAAAACCAGAAGCAGAGAGAAGAAACCCCAGAAATTGAATTTCTGGAACCGCAAACACACATTTTTCCAGTTTCGCATATAATTTATTCTCCCGCAGGATGAGCAAGACCTGACGTAAATGTTCCTTATGAGTTTTGAAATCAGGAGAAAAAATCTAAATGTCATCCAAATACACTAATACAAATTTTCCCATCAAATGATAAAAAATGCTGTTCACGAAATGCTGAAAAACGGCTGGGGCATTCATCAAACCAAAAGGCATAACCAAATTCTCAAAATGGCCCTCAGGGGTATTGAAGGCCGTCTTCCATTCGTCTCCTTCTCTGACCCTGACCAGGTTGTATGCCCCTCTTAGATCTAATTTGGAAAAGACTTTAGCCCCAACAACCTGGTTAAACAGGTCCGGGATCAGAGGAAGCGGATAAGGGTCACGAATAGTGATACTGTTCAGCTCCCTGAAATCCAGACAAGGTCTTAAAGAACCATCTTTTTTCTTAACAAAGAAAAAACCAGCGGCAACAGGTGACTTCGAGGGTCGTATGTGTCCTTTTCTCAGACTCTCAGAGATATAAGCACGCATAGCGATCCTCTCAGGTTGGGAAAGATTGTATAAACGAGATTTAGGCAGTTTGGCGCCTGGGATGAGATTAATAGGGCAATCATACTCCCTGTGCGGGGGCAAATCCTGAACTCCACTCTCAGAGAAGACATCCGAAAATTCAGAGAGAAAAGATGTTACAGTCTTAGTAGCATCCTCAGAAACAGATGTGAGGCAATTCTCTCTGCAAAAGTCACTCCAACCATTTATTTGCCTCGCTTGCCAATCAATGGTGGGGTTATGTTTAGTGAGCCAGGGTAGCCCCAACACTAGAGGAGTAGGCAAACCGCTAAGGACGAAACATGACACATCCTCAACATGAGCATCACTCACAATTAAACGGATATTGTGAACTATGCCCCTTAATGATTTCTGAGAAAGTGGAGCGGAATCAATAGCAAAAACAGGAATATCCTTTCGCAAAGTGCGCACCTGGAAACCATGAGTTATTGCAAATTGATTATCAATGAGATTGACAGCTGCTCCACTATCCACAAAAATCGCACAAAAAATGCTATTGCTCTCTAGCGCCACCCTAGCAGGCAGGACAAAACGGGAACTACAAGCAAACGGAAAACCTTCAATTTCCGCCTCAACCCTGCCAATAGTAACAGACGGAACATTTTTTAAAGATTTTTTCCTGTTAGTTTCTTTATTACTCCCAGAAAACTGCCTGAATCTCCTAGAGGCACAAACATTTGCCAAATGATTTATACCTCCACAACAAAAACAAACCCTCCCATGCGAGCTGAATCTTCTATTGTCAAAAGCAATCAACCCCAGCTGCATGGGCTCCTGCTCAGAAGGGACTGACAGCGACCGAGACCCCTGCGCACAGAATGAGACCGCTGCACTGTCCTGGGACTGAGTATGACAGGAAGGAGACATCGCTCCTCTCTCTCTAAGACGCCTGTCAATACGAACGGCCTGAGACATAGCAGAGTCCAAAGAAATAGGCCTCTCATGAAAGGCAAATGCATCTTTCAATCCCTCTGAAAGACCATGGCAAAATTGACTTCGGAGTGCAGCATCATTCCAACCAGTATCAGCTGCCCATCTCCGAAATTCTGAGCAGTATATCTCTGCGGAAGTTTTACCCTGGCATAATAGACGTAGTCTAGACTCAGCCAGAGCAATACGATCCGGATCATCATATATCTGACCCAGGGCTAAAAATAATTCATCCACTGAACGGAGAGGCCGTGCCCCCTCCGGCAGCGAAAAGGCCCAAGACTGAGCGTTACCCCTGAGCAGCGATATAATGATCCCCACCCTCCGTTCCTCATCACCAGAGGAATGGGGAAGAAGGCGAAAATGGGGTTTGCAAGCCTCTCTAAAACGCACAAAATTCTCACTACCCCCGGAGAACGTATCCGGGAGCGAGATCTTAGGCTCAGAACAAACTCCATGAACGCAAGCTGAACCGGTCACTTGAAGCTGAGAAAAAGTCTTACGGCGATCAGCTACCTCCAATGAAAGATCCTGGAAGCGTTCAGTCAAAAGTGAAACCGGATCCATGCTTGAGACGGTTTTGGCGGCTTATAATGTCACGGACGGTGTACAGGAAACAAGACAAAGCAACATGCATATATGACTCACTGGATCCAAAGCTAAGGAACCAAAAGGGAGACCCCTGCACAAGACCTAGCACTTTCCCTGGCTGCTCAGCCTATGCAAAGATCCCAAAGGTGGATGGTTGCATATCCAAGTACCTCGACTATATAACCCCTGAACACCCTACAATAGTGAGGGGACACGACCACCGGCTCCCTACACCAGACACGGAGGGAGTCAGGGTCACCTGGGATCCAGCAAACAGAAAATAACAGATAAATGTACAGCACTTAACTTTGTAGCAGACTGGGAAACAGGATCAGCATGCACACACACGCCAGGAAGAAGTATAAGCCGCCCAGTAATGCATTATGGGGAGGAATTTAAAGGGAAGCAATCAGTCCAACTACATGACAGCTGAGAGAGGCTAACGAGATGAGGAACTGAAGACCACAACAAAGAAAACTCAAGGAGGAGGTTCTGAAAGGCTTCTGTCAGAGCTTCTCAGCTGTCTGGTTGTGACAGTCATTGAGACAAAAGCGGGGCTCATCGCTAAAGCGCACAGAATGGCATGCCAGCCTCGACCTCTATCTTGCTGTGCACCATGATAGCCTTTGAGAGCGGTGGCATGAGGTCAATGGAACACTTTTAGCTGGAAATTTGGCTCATAGCCAAATGTCATGCAAACAACTTCTTATGGTTAATGTAGACTCTGTTTGCCCCCCTAGGATTGGGATGTGATGTCCAATTTCACTTGCAATACAGAATGGATCACCAAGTGCCATTCTTCTAATCAGACAATCTGTCCGTGCAGAGGTTCATCTCTCTGCATCTTTGCTGTCATTTCAGTTCATCTTTGTTTTCCCAACCACTGGGGCATGCAATAATGAAATGTGCTGACATCTCAGCCTAGGTGCATAATGACCTGCCTGAGTGTTAAACTAAGGTCCCTCAGTTTAAGGATTCTGTCCATCTCAGTTTACAAAAAGTGGTGATAACAGGAGGCATTGAACAATCATCCCACATGACTTGATCTGATTTTTGAGAGTTTAGTGGCTGATAAACTTTGTTTTCAATCTGGCTTTAATGCCCCTCACACATGCCAAAGATTTGAGTTAGATATAAAGAAGCTCTTATACAGCTATGATTTACTGCAAAAGAAACCTGACCAAATAGATGAATAGTGGTGCCTCACGACTTACACCCCACATCTTTACCAGTATTGCAGTGAGGGATATCTGGGCAGATTACAACATAAAATCAAGTGTATATTAGCTTTATATGTACCTTGTATCTTGCTGTTCTATTTCACTGTCCATTGTTGCTGTTCCCCTTTGCAGTGCATTAGCGATTGGGGTAGGGTGGAGATTCCTATATTCTATTAAGGAAGAGCGTGCCTTGGCCAGTGGCACTGCTTTATACTACTCTCGAAACTCGCGCTCAGCCTGAGCGCTCAGTAATGTTAATGTTTCAGTACGGGTACCTAGGAGTGTCTAACCTCCTCCAACGCGTTTCGGATAGATCGCTATCCTTCGTCAGGGATGTAGGTCAGCTCTCCTAGTGTTTCTTATATAGGGATCTCCCTCCCTCCTTCCTCCTTTTGTTTTAACCCTCAATCTACTGCTTTCCCATGATATACTCATTTTATTCTGCCTCGCTCAAATGCAAATAGTTTGATTTCAAAATTTAACCCTACTGCTACTAGTGTATTCATATTGTATTTCAGCTTTAGACATTTTTTGTATAAAATCTCCTCCCCTCTTGTCTCCTTTTATTATTTCAAGTCCACTAAACTGCGTACCCAACTCAATTTGTGGAAATTAGATATCTAAGAATTGCGACTTTTTACCATAACCCTAAAATACATAAATATAACGGAACCACCGGGTAGACCAATCGTGACAGGCATAGAATGCCTGACTAGTAACCTATTGAGGTATGTAGACTACCATCTACAACCACGTGCCCAAAAATTGCCAACTTATCGAAGAGACACCAACCCCATATTACAGATATTAAACGGTATAGAGTAGAATCCACATTATGTCATTGGAACATTAGATGCAAAATCACTTTATACTGTAATAGAGAACATAAAAGGATGTGAGGCTGCAAAACTTTTTATAGAAAAAACTGGAGAACTACCCACTGACCAAATTGAGTATATAGGGGAGTGTATACTATTTATGGGGACAAAGTTCGCACCAGGGTTTGCTAATTTATACATGGGACGATGGGAGTATGATGTAATTCATCCCAATGACGAGCTCCGGGTGAATATTGTCCTCTGGAAACGTTTTATCAATGACGTGATTTTTATTTGTGGGGGCGAGAGGAATTAATAAGATAAAAAAAATTATTTTATCTAGAGTACACGCCCATTTTAGCACACATGAAATAAACTTTTTAGACCTAACTATTTATATTGAAGACAATAAAATATGCACGAAAACATAAACAAAAAAAAACTCACAAACGTGAACAGTTTTATTTCACGCGAAAGCTGCCATCTCCCCCAATGGCTAGAAAACATACCCAAAAGTCAGTTCATGAGAATAAGAAGAAACTGTACAAAAATGGAGGATTACAAAAAGAGGCAGAGGAACTACAACAAAAATTTGAGTTGAAAGGTTATATGAGAGACAAATTGACAAGTTTATCCCTGATGAAGGATAGTGACCTATCCAAAACGCGTTGGGGGAAGTTAGACACTCCTAGGTACTAAAACAGTAACATCACTGAGCGCTCCGGCTGACGCAAGTTTCGCGAGTAGGATAGAGCAGTGCCACTGGCCGGGACACTCTCTTCCTCAATAGAATATAGGAATCTCCACCCTACCCCAATCGCTAGTGCACTGCAAAGGAGAACAGCAACAAGGGACAGTGAAATAGAGCAACAAGTTACAAGGTATATATAAAGATAATATACACTTGATTTTATGTTGTAATATGCCCAGCTTTTGGGTGTGGGGTGTAAGTCGCGCGGCACCACTTTTCATCGATTTTGAGTTAGATGCTTGAAAATTCAATTATCTGCAGATCTTAGTGACACCTGCTGCTTCTTTGATTTGGATAACCTTATGGCTTGTTCTTCTTGGTGTTGCAATTGAAATTTTGAGATGAGTACAATAACCAAAAAACAATAAGCAGATTTCTCTCCCGTGAACCCCACACCACACCCCCATGCCACAGATGAAAAAGAAAGGCAGAAAAAATTGATTTTATTTTAAAAAAAAAAGATAAAAAGATAGGAGAATTTATGATGTCTTCAAATCTGGTGTATCCAGTTCAAGCAGAGGACATATATTTTGGACAAGCTGATGTATCTGTTGTCCCAATTTTATTAAGAAAAAAAAAATCGAGAATACAACAACCTAGGTGAGATATAAAAACTGAGTAATTCTTTGTTAACTGTTTATCCCCTTCTGGGCCAGTTTTCCTCCTCCTGCCCGAGTAATTTTTAGCAAATCTGACATGTGTCACTTTATGTGGTAATAACTTTGGAACACTTTAACTTACCCAAGCTATTCTGAGATTGTTTTCTCATGACGCATTGTACTTCATGACAGTCAGAAATTTGAGTCAATATATTTCACCTTTATTTCAGAAAAAATCTCAAATTTATCAAACATTTTGAAAAATTAGCAATTTTAAAAATTTCTATTTCTCTGCTTTTAAAACAGAAAGTGATACCTCTTACAATATTTATTACTTAACATTCCCTATATGTCTACTTTATGTTGGCATCATTTTGTAAATGTCGTTTTATTTTTTTGGAACGTTAGAAGCAATTCTTAAATTATTATTTTTTTTATTTAAAAATCCACTTTTTAAGGACCAGTTCAGTTCTAAAGTCACTTTGTGGGCTTACATAGTAGAAACCCCCATAAATGAAAACTGAGTTTACAAACTTTGTTAACCCTTTAGGTATTCCACAAGAATTAAAGGAAAATGGAGATTACATTTCAAAATTTATTTTTATTGACAGATTTTCCATTTTAATTCATCAAGGGTTAACAGACAAACAAAACTCTTCAAATTCTGTGGTTTACAGGAACACCCCATATGTGGTTGTAAACTGATGTAAGGGCACACGGCAGGGTGCAGAAGGAAAGCGCTGTATGGTTTTTGAAAGGCAGATTTTGCTGGAATGGTTTTTAGACACCATGTCACATTTGAAGCCCCCCGATGCACCCCTACAGTAGAAACTCCCAAAAAGTGACCCACATTTGGAAACTACAGAATAAGGTGACAGTTTTATTGGTACTATTTTAGGGTACATATGATTTTTTATCGCTCTATATTACGTTTTTTGTGAGGCAAGGTAACCAAAAAATGGCTGTTCTGGCACAGTTTTTTTTTTTAGGATGTTCATGTGTCAGGTTAGATCATGTGCTATTTTTATAGAGCAGGTTGTTACAGATGCGATGATATCAAATATGTCTACTTTGTTTGCTTGCTTCAGTTTTACAGGACCCGACTAGAGGGACGGCCATACTGGACTTAGTATTAACCAATAGGCCTGACAGAACAACAGACGTGCAGGTTGGGGAACACCTGGGATATAGTGACCATAAAGTAATAACCTTCCAATTGTCATTCGAAAGAGCGTTTCTACAGGGAGGAACAAAAATACCAAACTTCAAAAAAGCTAAATTTAGCCAACTAAGAGAGGCCATAGGCCTAACTAACTGGGACAAAGTCCTCAAAAATAAAAATACAGCCATAAAATGGGATATCTTTAAAAGCATCCAAAAATCTCATTGTTAGAGGTACATACCGTATGGGAATAAAAGGTTAAGGAACAAAAAGAAACCAATGTGGATAAACAGAACTGTAAAGAAAGCAATAAATGACAAAAAGAAAGCATATAAAACACTAAAACAGGAGGATAGCACGGAAGCACTGAAAAACTATAAGGAAAAAAATTGAACATGTAAAAAACAAATAAAAGCGGCAAAACTAGAGACCGAGAGATTAATTGCCAAAGAGAGTAAAACTAACCCTAAAATGTTCTTCAATTATATAAATGTTAAAAAGTATAAATCTGAAGGTGTCGGCCCTTTAAATAGTAATGAGGGGGGAGTTGCAGAGAGCGACGAGGAGAAAGCAAAGCTGTTAAATATTTTTTTCTCCAATCTATTCACTGAGGAAAATAAACTGTCAGATGAAATGCTGAATGTAAAAATAAATTCCCCATTAAAAGTGTCCTGTCTGACCCAGGATGAAGTACATCAACGACTTAAAAAGATTAAAATAGACAAATCGCCAGGACCGGATGGCATACACCCCAGTATCATAAGGGAATTAAGTAATGTCATAGCCAGACCCTTATTTCTGATATTTGCAGACTCTATACTGACAGGGAATGTCCCACAGGATTGGCGCATAGCAAATGTGGTGCCAATATTCAAAAAGGGTCCAAAAACAGAGCCTGGAAACTATAGGCCGGTAAGTTTAACATCTGTTGTGGGTAAACTGTTTGAAGGTTTTCTGAGAGATGCTATGTTAGAGCATCTCAACGGAAATAAGCAAGTTATGCCATATCAGCATGGCTTCATAAGGGATTGGTCATGCCAAACTAATTTAATCAGTTTCTATGAGGAGGTAAGTTCTAGACTTGACAGCGGTGAATCAATGGATGTCGTATATCTGGACTTCTCCAAAGCATTTGACACTGTACCACATAAAAGGTTAGTATATAAAATGAGAATGCTCGGACTGGGAGAAAACGTCTGTATGTGGGTAAGTAATTGGCTGAGGAATAGAAAACAGAGGGTGGTTATTAGTGGTACACACTCAGATTGGGTCAATGTCACTAGTGGAGTACCTCAGGGGTCAGTATTGGGCCCTATTCTCTTCAATATATTTATTAATGATCTTATAGAAGGCTTGCATAGTAAAATATCAATTTTTGCAGATGACACTAAACTGTGTAAAGTAATTAACACTGAAGAGGACAGTATACTGCTACAAAGTGATCTGGATAGACTGGAGGCTTGGGCAGATAAGTGGCAGATGAGGTTTAACACTGACAAATGTAAAGTTATGCACATGGGAAGGAATAATGCAAGTCACCCGTACATACTAAATGGTAAAACACTCGGTAACACTGACATGGAAAAGGATCTAGGAATTTTACTAAACAGCAAACTAAGCTGCAAAAACCTGTGTCAGGCAGCTGCTGCCAAGGCTAATAAGATAATGGGTTGCATCAAAAGGGGCATAGATGCCCGTGATAAGAACATAGTCCTACCACTTTAAAAATAATTAGTCAGACCACACATTGAGTACTGTGTACAGTTCTGGGCTCCTGTGAACAAGGCAGACATAGCAGAGCTGGAGAGGGTCCAGAGGAGGGCAACTAAAGTGATAACTGGAATGGGGCAACTACAGTACCCTGAAAGATTAGCAAAATTAGGGTTATTCACTTTAGAAAAAAGACGACTGAGGGGAGATCTAATTACTATGTATAAATATATCAGGGGTCAGTACAGAGATCTATCCCATCATCTATTTATACCCAGGACTGTAACTGTGACGAGGGGACATCCTCTGCGTCTGGAGGAAAGAAGGTTTGCACACAATATGTGGTTGTAAAAGAAGAGGATTCTTTACGGTAAGAGCAGTGAGGCTATGGAACTCTCTTCCTGAGGAGGTGGTGATGGTGAGTACAATAAAGGAAGATGTATTTCTGGAGTGTAATAATATTACAGGCTATAGCTACTAGAGGGTCCAGGGAGTTATTCTGATTGCCTGATTGGAGTTGGGAAGGAATTTTTTATTCCCCTAAAGTGAGGAAAATTGGCTTCTTTTTTTTTTTTGCCTTCCTCTGGATCAACTTGCAGGATGACAGGCCGAACTGGATGGACAAATGTCTTATGTACTATGTTACTATGTTATAATAAACATTAAAAAAAAAAATATGTTTTTGTGTCTCCATTTTCTGAACACCATATTTTAATATTTTTTCTGCCGATCGTCTAGTACAGGTGCTCGTTTTTTGCAGGAAGAGTTGACGTTTCTATTGGTACCATTTTTGGGTACACATGCTTTTTTGATCATTTATTATTACATATTACAGGGCAAGGTGACCAAAAATTGGTTGTTTTGGCAGTTTTTATTTATTTATTTTTACAGCTTTCATCTGAGGGGTTAGGTCATGTGATATTTTTATAGAGCAGGTCGTTGCAGATGTGGCAATACCTTATATGTAAAAGTTTTCTTATTTTTTTTTAAGTTTTGCACAATAATAGCATTTTTGAAACCAAAAAATTATGTTTTAGTGTCTCCATAGTCTGAGAGCCGTAGCTTTTTTATTTTTTGGCTGATTGTCTTAAGTAGGGTCTCATGTTTTGTGGGATTAGGTGACCGTTTGATTGGTACCATTTTTATTTTTTACGGTGTTCACCTGAGGGGTTAGGTCATGTGATATTTTTATAGAGCTGGTTGTTACGGACGCGGCGATACCTAATTTGTCTACTTTTTTTTTTTATTTCACTTTAATACAATAATAGCATTTTTGATCGCTTGGTGTTGCACTTTTTGTGATGTAAAGTGACAAAATTAGTTTTTATTTACACAGCTTTTATTTTTATTTTTTTACAGTGTTTACCGGATGGGGTGGATCATGTGATATATTTATAGAGCCTGTCGTTACGGACGTGGAAATACCTAATATGTGTCTTTTTTCCTTTTTTCCTATTTTTTATTATAAAATCGGGGGAAATGGGCATTTTCTTTTCCTTTTTTAATTGAAACTTTTTTTATTAAAAACACTTTTTTTTTAACTTTTCTTTTTAAACTTTATTTCTGTCCCACTATGGGACTTCAACTTTTGGGGGTTTGATCCCCTCTGCAATGTATTACAATACATCTGAATTGCAATTGCAAAGAAAAAGGGGGTCAGTCAGCACATCCCAATGCGCAGGGGCACGTTGCTATGGCTGAGAACAACAATGTAAAACAAAACATGCAATGCAACAGCTCTCTGCAAACCAAATAAAATACAAAAATGCATAATAATTGCTAATGCTATACTTATAAATTAGAGATGCTTGGCAAATCATTTTGTACGAAAATATTTGAGGTCGTCTGCCGCACGTCAAGGCGATCTCTGTAAGATGGGTTCCTTCATGGCACATAACAGGTAGAATTTAGTGTTAGGAACCCGTCTTACAGAGATCGCCTTGGCGTGCGGCAGACGGGCTCAAATAATTTTGTACAAAATGATTTGCCAAGCATCTCTAATTTATAAGTATAGCATTAGCAATTATTATGCATTTTTGTACTTTATTTGGTTTGCAGAGAGCTGTTGCACTGCATGTTTTGTTTTACATCTGAATTGGCCCTCATAGAAGGCAGGTCCTGATGCCTTGCAAGGAATTGGGCAACCTCTGCAAGGCATAGTGCTGCCTCCTCACCCATCGGGTCCCCGTCACAGCAGCGCGGGGACCCGATAGGCTCTCTCACCCGCTGCAAATACTTTCTATGCTGAGGTCAGTGCTGATCTTCGCATAGAAGGGTTTAATCCACTAGCATCGGCTCTTACAGCAATGCCGGCAAATACAGCAGGGGCCCGTCAGTTCCTGATCACCATGACATAATAGTACGTCAAAATGCGGCAAGTCATCTGCCGCCATGATGTACTAATACGTCATGTGTCAGGAAGGGGTTAAGCAAACCTGGATTGTAGATTTATACCCATCTAGAATGAGATTTAGCTTATTGATACTACTAGATTTTAATTTTTGTTCTCTTTTTCAATTGCGTACAGTGTATTTTACTTTAATTGTAGGAAATATCTCCCTATTGTTCCATTTGATTACTGGCAGATCAAACATGATGAGTTCTGAAAATATACTGTTAGTTGATATGGACGGTTTAATATTTGTGTATTTTGCTTATTAAATCTGTAAAGTGTCTCTAATAGAACCTCATCCAAAAATCTATGCTAATTTAACATTACTCATACACATTGGATGAATCAGCTTCTTATTAAATAATCTGGCAACAACTAAATGTGAAGAGCGCCAAAAGTATTGCAGAGGTTCAGTGTTCTAGCAAATACCATATAATGAAGTCGCTTCACTATGTAAGTGAGGTCGTGAGTACCATGTTATAACAACCTCTTGGCCTCATATAGCAGAAAAGGACTGCATGCCCATAGTGACTGATCGAACCTCACTTATTTACCATGCCACATAATACCACATGTTTTTTTAACCTTAAAGTTCTTTCCAAAGCTATAAATGTTTTATTTTTCCATTGATACAGTCACATGAGACCTTTTTTTTTTGCAGGACAAGTTGTATTTTTAATGGCACAATTTTGGGGTAAATAGAATTTATGGATTAGATTTTATCTATTTTCTTTTGGGGGGTGCATATGTCGAACATAAATATGAAGATACCAAATAAGCACATATTAATATTTTTTTTGTATTGTTGCATCCTAAGGGCCATGGTCAAAATGACCAAATGATTGTTTGCTGTTTGCTGGACAGGCTGAATTTTCACCAAAAACTGATGGAGCTTGGGGGTCAGTCTGATGAAAAATATATTTTTTCTTATTTTCCTCCTCTATATCCTAGGTGTGTCTTATGGTTCAGTGTGTCTTATAGTCTGAAAAATACGGTACACATTATAATAATAATAATAGTAATAATAATAATGTTAATATCAAATAACTATAATAAATATTTCTACTATTATTATAGTAAAAAATCCCAATAGTTCCTTCAATAGAAAGTTAATAACTGAAGAAATGCATTCATTTATTTTAGATTTCGAACTATTATATCTCTAACACACTACATTTAAACCTGTATTTAAAGACAGAAATCAATGAAAGAAGATTACTTTCTTTAACAGAGAGGCAGGATCACTGGAACGGTTTCCTAATTATCCTAATTGAGAAGCTAATAGAGCTCTAGTTACATTCTTTAAAACTTGGATCCTCTGAATTATCTTAGAAGATTAAACTTAATTTTAACAAATTTTCACCCATCTCCATTGAACAAAGTGGATTTTACAGGATGAATATACGGCTTATGACTGAATGTTGAAGTACACTTGAGACATTAAGAGACAGCCTTTCAGAGATCTCTAAGGTTTAAGCCAAGGGAAATTCTAAAGGGATTATCACAGCATTTTAGTTGAACAAGAGGTAAAAACAGACGGGGAGAAAACCATAATCATAAATGCATTCTTGCTGTGATTTAAACCCTTGTTCCCATTGCTTTTCTAGGTTGTCTGCAAAGAAAAAAGTTGCAAAGGGCATCCACACTTGCAAGGATTTGAATGACTCAATTTATAATGAAATACTCTAGAAACAAACATGTAGACAAGAACAGCTTTCTGTGTACACCTCACTTACTGACACTGGCCGGCTAAAGTTAACCAAGTTATGGATAAGCAAGGCTGTCAAGAATTTCAGGACCCCATGTACCCCCTCCCCCTACTCATTTATAGCCATACCAGCTATAACTTTTTTGCATAAGGTCATTTTGTCATACACATAAGTAAGATTTTATTTTATATAAACTTTTATTATAGGTTAAATGAAGGGGGGGGAAAAATGGCACCAATTTTATTTACGTTGTTTACAAATCACCATAAATAATGTGTTTACTATATTGTATGCATTATTATGATTACAGGGATAGAAAATACTGTTTTGTTATATTTAATAGTAAGTATTACAAAAAATGCATTTATTGTAATGGTTTTATATTGATCGATTATTTTTAGCAACATTAACTTTGCAAAAAAACAAAATATTACCACAAAAAGCTGAAAAGTAAAATTTATATTTTTCTTCCATAACATTTACTAAAACTAAAACATGTTAATCTGGGAGGTTGTTCACCGTGGGCTCTCGTCGTAGGAAAACTCCCATGAAGCTCTGCCTATGGCAGAGCTTGATAGGAACGCACTGAATCTCTCATAGACTGCAATGGTAAATGATTGCAATATATGGTAGAAATGATTAGATGATAACATATTAAAGTTTCCTATGGGTACTAAAAATTAATGTAAAAAAAAGTTAAAAATAAATAAATAGATATTACACATTAAACTCACATAATTCAAACAGCATTGCCATGCCCAAACTATTAAAACATAAAAGTACAGTATTTATCCTGCACGGTGAAAAAAATAAATCTAAATTGCCAATTCACCATTTTGTTGTCAATTCACCTCCCCCAACAAATTGTACAAAAAATTATCCAAAAGTCATTCACACCTCAAAATGATATTATCAAGAATATAGATCATCTCGCAAAAAAATAAATAAAAAAAAGAGCCCTCACACAGCATCTTTTTTTTTTTTTTTTAATATATTTTATTAATTTATAATGCAAAAATTCATATCCATATTACAATTATAATATTATAAAATCCTTCAGTCCGTACATTTGTGATCTACAACATCATCAAAAATAATTTCATACAGGTATCCATGCTTATGGAAACAGCAAGAATACAAATGGAGATCTCACTTGCTGGGGGAAAAGCGGGATACGTCCGCCATCCACAGCCTAATAAGGCAAAGTAAACACACAAAGCATCCCTCTTGGCATATTGCTGTCTATACAGGGGAAAAAGTCCGGGGCCCGCAGCCCGGGCGGCCACCAGGGAGCGAGCGCGCACCCCGCGCACTCTCCCCCGAACATGGGCAGGAAAATTGACAGGATTGACAGCCATGTAACCATTCATACGAGCTCACATTAACCGTACGGAGCGGGCCTACTGCAATCTTTGATTGCAAGCATTCCATAAAACAAGTTTGGGGGTCCAGCAGTCTTCTATCGCAGTGGTAAAAGAACCTCTTACATATTTTACTGCCTCATCCCCATGTAGTTAAATTAAAAGTTTAATGCCCGACTTAACCGTACCTCACATATATCCACATTAGTGTCTCATATATAAAGGGACACAACTCGAGTATCGCTCGGTGATCACCGGTATTTAGGGAAAATGTAAACATGAACACTACCCAAAAACCGGCTCTGTCCCGCTGAGAGAACACCTCTTGGTACCCATACAACGTGTGTCATATCACTGCCTGCAGTCGAGCCACATGTCTGACAGAGAGAGACGCGTCCTAGGGCACACCCAGTCACCGGGCTGCCCGATATCCCGGGCCCCGGGTCCCCACCCACACCCGACACGGTACTATGGTTTAATTAAAGATTTTAACCATTATTTAATGCCGGACGGTCCCGCCATCCCCCAGCATTCCTAGAGATACTCCAGTACCCAAATGTAAATCACCTCCTTTACTACTTATAATTCATATAGAAAAAGCCGGACTAGTAGGATCATCCCCATTCCCACCCCACCAAGCCCCCCCCCCCCCACCTAGCCCCCCCCCCCACCTTGCAGTAAAAACAAAAAAAAGAGAAGGAGGAGAGAGAAAAAAAAAAAAAAAGTTATTAACCCAGATTAATTATTTAGACTGTCCCAGTCTGCCCACAATTTGCCCCACTTTAGATAGGATCCTCTGCTAATCTGAAAAAATCCGTTAAAATTCCCCAAACTGACGAATCTTCTGAGGACGGTTTAGTGGAGGTAGATCAGGAAGCAGGGGGGGAGGACCTATCTGCTCAGATGCGAACCGAACATGACCCTTTTGTTCTGGATAAAATTCTCTCGGCTGTGGAGCATAATGGCACTTTAGTGCAAGAGATGTCCATTCAATTAGGGTCTGTACAGAGTGATATTTCTGTAATAAGAGAGAACCTGGTAAAGATCCGCGAGCGAGTCCTTAATGTGGAAAAAACCGTGGACTCTTTGCAAACCGACATTAACATGCTAAAAACTAAAACTTTGTCTCTTGCCTCAGAAAACCAAGCATTACATAATAAGCTAGAGGACTTTGAAAATAGGTCAAGGCGAAATAACGTCCGTATAATTGGTTTCCCAGAGGGAGTGGAAGGCCGACACTTAGAGGAACAACTTAAAAATGTGGTCTTGCACAACCTAGGCAGTGACTATTTTTCCTCCATGTTTCAGATAGAAAGAGCCCATCGCATCCCAGGAGGGAAACCTATTCCAGGGAGGCCGCCGCGTGCAATTCGAATGAAATTATTATCATCCGTGAAAAGAGATATGATACTGAAAAGAGCAAGAGAATGTACTCCTGTTGAGCATCAAGGCACTAGGCTGCTCTTTTTTCCTGACTTTGCTCGGCAGACTCAGGAAAAAAGAAGAAATTTCATAGAGATAAAGAAACGCCTGGCGTCAAAGGAGATTAAATATTCCCTACAGTATCCAGCGAAACTAAGAGTGATCCATAATGGGACTTCTCTTTTTTTTGAAACACCACAGCAAGCGCTGGACTGGATGGAGCAAAGGGATATTTGAAATCATGCATTATTATGATTGAAATGTTGGAGGGGGGATGGAGCGGGGTAGGGGGAGATTGGCTTGAGGTTAGAGGTTCGCTGATTGGGCGGATCAATAGAGAGGGGGGATGGGGGGGAAAGGGGAGGGGGGACCCACCTTGCAGGTATGTGTTTTTTTTTCTGTTTTTTTTTCTTCTTTTCTTTGTTTGTCCCGTGTCTGTTTTTGCAGCAGTGAAGGATGGCCACTAGAATTGTAACTTGGAATGTTAGAGGGCTTGGGGAAAGGGTCAAAAGGCAAGCTATTATGGATGCATTAAAAAGATTCCTCCCAGCAATTATTTGCATTGCAGAAACTCATCTTACTAAAGAAACTGTGTCCCGTTTGACAACGGGATGGTATTCTCAATCTTACCATTCCACCTTTAGCAGTTCCTCTAGGGGCGTTTCAGTGCTGATTCATAATTCTGTGGACTTTATCCTCATAGAATCCTACATAGACGATCAGGGCAGATTCATCTTTCTGCATGGTAAGCTGCATGGTCATAGCTATATTCTTGCCTTTTTTTATATACCTCCGCCTTTTTCAATGTACCCACTAACTCAGCTGATGCTTTTTTTTGAAAGGAGACCAGAATGTCGGTTAATCCTGATGGGGGACTTCAATGCGGTTATGGACCCCAACAGAGATAGATTCACATTAGATGTAGATCGAGGGAAGAATTTATGCAACTCACCGCTGTCACAGTTTTGTTCAGAGGTTGGAGTGGTGGATATATGGGAACATCTTGGCGGAGGAAAGAGAGTATACTCTTGTGTTAGCCGGGGTGGTAGAGCAATGTCTAGGATTGATTTAGCATTTACCAATGAGAGTAATTTGAGCAATATCCGGAAGATACGATATGGGGTAAGAACAGTCTCGGACCACTCACCCGTACTGGTTGAGGTTTGCACTGGGGAGAATAAGGATAACAGGGGGCTAGGATTTAAGCTGAATCCATACTGGCTTACTATTATGGATAACCCTCAGTCTATTAAACTATTGATATCCTCCTTTTGGGAGGTGAATCTCCCCTCTGCTGACATCAATATAGTATGGGATGCCCTGAAAGCATATCTGAGGGGGGTCTTTATAAGTGAGATTGCTGCAGCAAAGAGAACATTTAAGAAAAAAGAGGAGGAACTGGCCAAGGCTGCTGCAGACACAACTGAACGATTTACCAGCCAACCTTCCGAGCATAACAGGGAAGAGATGCAGAAGGCCAGTTGTTCTTTGGAGAAATATATGATAGAGAAAGCAAACCATAGAGTATTCTTTAAGGGTTTAAAATATTTTTCGGAGTCCGGACGCCCTGGTAAGCTTTTAGCCAGGATAATTACACAACAAGATAAGAAAAACCAATCTATTGTCTCGATCCGTAATACAGTGGGGGAAATTATAACAGACCCAGAAGGAATTAGGGATGCTTTTTTAAAATATTTCTCTCATATATATAGCTCCTCCCTTGGGTTGTCACCCGATCTGGCGACGCAGTTCTTGGAGAGGATTCCACTTTCTACTTTAAGCGAAGCCCAAATAGAGTATCTGGAAGAGGAGTTGTCTCTTTCGGAGCTCCAGGAGGCCTTGGGGTCTATCTCGGGGAACTCGTCGCCAGGGATGGATGGCCTTCCATACGAGGTTTACCGCAAATACAGCGATGTGATTCTTCCCCAGCTACTAGAGGTTTTTTCCCAAGCAATACAGAGAGGGGGTCTACCTTGCTCTATGATGGAAGCTCTCATCATTCTAATTCCCAAAAAGGATAAAGACCCGATAGAAATGAGCTCCTATAGACCAATTTCCTTACTAAATACTGACGCTAAGCTACTATCAAAAGTTTTGGCTAGGAGGCTTTCGCGGGTTATATCCACCATTATCCACCCAGATCAAAATGGCTTTATGCCAAAGAGAGGCACCCACCATAATTTGCACAGGTTATTTATGAATATTCAGTCCCCGGGTTGTGGCTCCCGCTCCATCCTGTCGTTGGATGCTACCAAAGCCTTCGACAGGGTGGAGTGGATTTTTCTCTGGGAGGTGATGAAAAAAATGGGATTTGGTCCGAGATTTATGTCGATGGTGCAGTTATTATATAGCTCTCCAGCTGCTAGGATCAGGATCAATGATACGATTACTGAGAGTTTCTCCCTAGGAAGAGGCACCCGTCAAGGATGTCCTCTTTCCCCCCGTTTGTTTAACATTTATATTGAACCCCTAGCAGTTAGTATTAGGCAAGACTTGCAGGTGTCCGGCTTCGGTGTAATGGGGAAGCATGATCGTGTATCCCTCTATGCAGATGACATCTTGGTTTTTGTCCATCAAACAGAAACCACTCTTCCTCGAATAATGGATTTGGTGGGTTCCTTTTCTGCTCCATCTGGTTTGCAGATTAATTGGGAGAAGACTGTTCTCCTCCCTATAGACGAGTTGCGAGGCGACTGGGATAACCAGCTAATTATCTCCGATTTAATAAAATACCTGGGGATCTCAGTCTCTGCCAAACCTCAGGAATATTTACAACTCAATTTGATTCCCCTGCTGAAAAAGCTGAGGGCCAAAATTAAGATATGGCAAAAAATCCTGCCCGCAAGAGCGGATAGAATCTCTTTAATAAAAATGGTAGTGTTGCCCCAGGTTCTTTATGTCCTGCGCAACTCGCCTGTATGGATTACGGACAAGTATTTTAGGCTGATAGAGCGGATGCTTAATGATCTACTATGGGGGAGGAAGCGCGTGAGACTGAAGGCACTCTATTTTTCTATGCCCTATAATCAGGGAGGCCTTAACCTCCCTTATTTTAAGGGCTATTTTGTGGCCTCTCAACTTTGTTTTCTTAATGATTGGGAAAGTAGCCATTTCTGCAATAGAGTGGTGAAAGACTCAGGTTTTTCGGATTTTTTTACCATACTGGAGTCCGATTACTTATCAAATCCACAGATTGGGTATACACCCTTTTGCAGAATGGCTATAAAGACGTGGCTGGTTATAAGGAGCTGGTGTGGAGTCAAGGCATCACTTATTTGTACTCCACTATGGCATAATTCAAAGCTCTTGGAGTTAAGGGACTTGAGTTGTCGCCAGTACTGGAGGACTAGGAACGTTCAGTACTTATATCAGGTGGTCAGTGGCGGACAAATTCTGTCCCTGACGGAGCTAAGGCAAAGAACAAACCTGGGAGAGGTGGCTTGGTATGCATATTTCCAATTGAGGTCAGCACTTTCTAGTACTTTGAATAGTCACCTTTTTTCTATAGATACTCCGCAATTTCTACATGATTTATTCTGTAAAAAAGCTGTCACGAGAATTAAAATATCACATTGTTATAGACACTTAATGAAAGAATTTTTTTTGGGTGTTCTTTCTCCAGGACAAAGATCCTGGTCTTCTTTACTTTTAGAGATGGGTCCTCCAGATTGGGAGAATATAGGGGAAAGTTTAAAATTCGTTTCACATAATTTTAATCACACTGTTGTACAATTCAATATTTTGCACAAAATATATGTGACACCTATGTGGTTATATAGGAGAGGACTTAGAGCCTCCTCTGACTGCCCACGCTGTGGCGATTCCGAGGCAGATCATCTACATTTGTTTTGGGACTGCCCAATGGTGAGCAGCTATTGGAGATCGGTCCAAATTAACTTGGCTCGTAAACTTAATATCGTTGTCCCTCTGCTCCCCAGGATATGGGTCCTGGGAGATTTATCAGAGGTTAACTACCAGCCTACAAAACGCCAACTATTGATCAAGGTAATGTTCTTGGCCAGGCTTCTCATCTCTAGATTATGGTTTTGCTCTTCCGCTCCAGACTGCAACCACTGGTTGGGTTTGGTTGAGAAAGTGAAAAGTTATGAGAGGATTTTATATAAACAAAGAGGATCCTCACACAGCATCTTGGACATAAATATAAAAATGTTATGGGGGGTTAGTATATGATGATGCAAGGTTTTCAAAGTTTCTTTTTGTATTAAAACACAAGAAAAACTATAAAAATATGGTATCCCTGTAATCGTACTGACCTGCCGAATGAAGTTAATGTAATTTTTCCACATAGGGAATGCCATAAAAAATGAAACCCATAAAACAATGGCAGATTTTCATATTTTTTCCAATTCCACCCCATTTAGATTTTTTTCCCAGCTTCCCACTACATTGCATGCAATATTAATTTGTGCCATTAGAAAGTACAACTTTTCCTGCAAAAAAACAAGTGCTTGAATGGATATGTGTACAGAAAAATAAAACAGTTATGGCTTCTGGAATGTAGTAAAGTGTAAAAAATGTAAATGAAAAAATGGAAAAATGCTGCATCAGGAAGGGTTAATGTAATGTTACAAATAAAAAGTAGCCATGCAAAAACCATTACAATAAATGCATTTTTTGTAACATATTCGATATTAAATATCACAAAATAGTATCTGGTATCCCTGTAATCATAATAACCTGCACAATATTGTGAACACATTATTTATGGTGATCGGTAAACAGCATAAATAAAAGTGGCACCATATTTTTACTTCATTTCAGTAATACTATTTAATAAGATGTATAAAATATAAGAAAAAGAACTGGATCGCACATCCTCAATACTATGCTTTTATCTAGCTGCTTCTCAGCATAATTAACATCGCTTCTCAGCGCAATATGTCGTATACCTTCCCCTGTGCTGCATATTGTACATGAGCGGGCAGCAGGACCCAGAAGCCAAACAGCACCCCCGCTGTCTGGCAAAGCCACCTTGGCACTGGGCCCCACCAACCCATCAGGACAGCACCAAAGCAAAAAATGGCCGCCGTGCAGTACTGCACCATGTGAACAGGTGTGGAACCAACCCCATGACATTCCCTCACCATGTGAACAGCTATGGAACGCACCCTATCACATATTTAATAAGATGCCTGTGAATAGAACAGTATTACTGATTTGTAGCTTTTAAGCACAGAAAATCCTGACCTCATAACAGAACAGGTCTATAGTTTAGTGGTAAATCTTGTACCTGCGATACAGAAGGACTTAGGGACACATTTATTAAGACCAGCGTTTTAGACGCCGGTATTAATAAACCCCTAAGCTGATAATGGATCCACCGAAGTTATGAAGTGGCACCTGCCAGCCCGCCCCCGCCCACTTTTTTAGACCTGCGTGAGAGGGCTGAAGCTGCAGATTGCGGCAAAACTAGCTGTTATGCCACAATCCTCACCTGAAATATGCCTAATAGGAATATTTTCGCTTAATAAATGACCCTCTTAGTTTTGATTCCAAACACAGACCTATAAAATTATTTCTTTAGTAAACTTTTTATATCCAGCAGATAGGACTCCACTGCATTGAAGTGAATATTAATAAGGCTGATGATGTCAAAGACCTAAAGTTGCTGCGTCCAGGCCCTCCCAGCTGTTCTGGGTCCCTAACTGCCATACTGCCAGTACTGCCCTGATGGTGGATACGTGCACGCAGACTAAATTTGCTGATAACATTTTCATATGATCTGATCTCATAATAACTTTATTACAAAATTATTACAAATAATCTGCCAGCACACAGATTTTGCCAGGATAAAATTTTAAGAAATGCCTATGCAGTAACCCAGTGGTTTGAATGAAGTAAGGGGGTGGAAGACTGAACATGGCTCAATTCTAACTTTTACTGTGTACTGTAGACCCATAGTGGCCACTGCTGTACACATTCTTCTGCTGCATTCATTTCTGCATTAATACTGTTCGGTGATATAACCTACGCATTACACCGGCATGTGTACATTGTGATTGGAGATGAGCAAAGTGGAATTCGTATCGAATTTCGAAGCTGACGAAGTGCAATTCGTATCAAATATCTGAAAAAATTATATTTGCACCGAAGCCGAATTTCCTTGCGCTTCGTGGTAACGAATCACATTTTTTCCTGAAATGGCTGCTGCACGTGTGAGGACATGGAGCAAGGAACTCTGGGAAGGCGGGATTGCCCATAATGCTATGCATGCAGCCAATCAGCAGACAGTCAGCCCTGTGATGTCACAGCCCTATAAATAGCCTCAGCCATCTTAGATTCTGCCATTTACCAGTGTAAATAATAAGATAACTAGATGACTGGAATAGACCATCTGAATCGTATAGCAAAATTGGAAAGATGATCAATTTAAAACTTAACCTTTATTAATAATGCAATTAGAAAAATAGGTCCCAATATTGAAGATACTACAATCAAAATACACCTATGGAGCGTCAATAGGAAGACCCTTGATTAGTAATAACACTGGGTAGCCAAAAACACTCAAGATACAAAAATAAAGTGCTCGGCGGCACCTAAAAGTGTAACCATTGGTCCTACCGCTCCAGTAGATACATTTCTTGTACAGCAATGGTCTCGCCGTTACTAGATGATAACATTCCTCTGAAGCTATAAAGGATGACAAGGAAGGGTTAGGGGAGCTAGCTACCTTGCCCTAAGAATACCCTGCAAGGTCCTACACTAACCCTGATCACCTAGTCATGGACCCCCACGGCAAGGTGCTACAGGAACCTAACCCTGGAATTGGTGCGTCCTACTGAGCCCTCTTCTGCCTTATCCCTACATGCACATTTCGCTTTATGATGAGTAAAAAGCTCATCAGGGGAAAAGCAAGGGAGCTGCGGGCTGTTTGGTAACTGGTGCGCATGGAAATAGATACCAACCGTTCCGCCCTGATACCAAAAAATTGTCCAAAGCCAAGATGAGGCTTCAATTGGACATAGTAGCAAAAATACAGGAGGAGGACAATTGATAAAAGTCCCCTTCCTCCATCAAGAGCAATGGCGCATAGACTTGATGTTGTCCACGGCAGCGGTGAATCCCGCCACCATTTTAAAACGCCAGCCTCATAACAAGGCTTGGCTAGTGCCCCGCCCCTACTGCATCACGCTGCGTGTCATGCTCGCGCATGCGCGGTCGGATATTTCAGCATGACTGAAGACGGACGACTGTGAGTATAATGACGTCACCATGTCCAATCTCCTCTTCCTATTGACGCTCCATAGGACCTATTTTTCTAATTGCATTATTAATAAAGGTTAAGTTTTAAATTTATCATCTTTCCAATTTTGCATTTACCAGTGTACTTAGTGCAGGAAATGACATCAGCAGGCACTAGGGACAGTGTTAAAAAAACTTAATTGTGCTAAAAAAGATGATTTAAAAGTGCAGGGAAAGATTATTCAAGGTATAGAGAAAGTATAGGGAGGAATCATTCTGCAGCATTTATGTTGATCAGGGTTCAGTAGGAGAGGTTACAGCCTGGGTAATAGGAACAATCCAATTACACTTTGCTGCACTGACTGGGGAGCCAAATTGCCATTATACAGCTCTGTAATTCCAGCAAACCGTTCTTATTAGGGTGCAGGTGCTGTTTAAAACAGGCATTAACAGGGTTTATTATAAGGAAATATTTAAACGTCTTTTTTGCCCTTATGCGGTGCAGTTATGTGTTTTAAAGCATTTTTTGGGCTTATTTGCTATTGTGTGGCGAAATGCTAAAATTACATTCCTTTTTGCCGTGTATTAGTTGTAAAAGTAAAATATATTTGCCGTTTAGCTGTGCAGTTGTCTGTTCTAAAGCCTTTTGTGGCGTGTATTAGTGAAAAAATAAAAAATATATTTGCTGGTCAGCGGTGCAGTTATATATTCTAAAGCCTTTTGTGGCGTGTATTAGTGGTAAAATAAAAATATATTTGCCGGTCAGCGGTGCAGTTATATGTTCTAAAGGCTTTTGTGACGTGTATTAGTGGAAAAAGAAAAAATATATTTGCCGTTCAGCGGTGTAGTTATCTGTTCTAAAGCCTTTTGTGATGTGTATTAGTGGAAAAAGAAAAAATAAGGGTCTATTTGCTATTCAGCAGTGCAGTAATATATTCTAAAGCCCTTTTTGGCAAGTATTAGTGGCACAAAAAAGTATGTGCCAATATGTGGTGAAGTGAGAAAATTACAGCCCTTTTTGACGTGTATTAGTGGTAAAAAAAAAAAGGCTTATTAGCCGTTGTGTGCTGAATTGAGAAAATTTAAGTTTTTTGGGGTGTTTTAATTTCCTTTTTATTTATTTATTTGATCTAACAGTATGTCAGACAGAGAAGTGTCAGGCCCTGCACGGGGGAGTTGAATGGTTGACTCGGTCATCCACTTCGTCCCAAGTGACATCAAACACCCCCAGCCAAGAGTCTGACATGACGCTTAGTTGGCATGGCCTGTGCCCCCACCTGTCCTAAACCTTCTTCTGGCATTTTCAGTTCCATCACCACGAGAAGTGTTATATGCCATAGGCTTGGCTCCACTTTTCAGCGAGGACAAGCTACTAGAGGACAGTCAGCAGCTACTGCCCAGCCAACATCTGGAGGAGACATCCACCGCTTCCTCCCGTAGGCGGGCAAGTAGTGATGAAGAGAGTGGTGTGGGAGCTGGTGTGCGAGTGGTCAAGGTTGAGGAGGACATCAGTGACGTGCAGACAGTACTCGATGATGATGATGTAGCTGATCGCACTTGGGAGCCGGGTGATGAAGGGACTTAATCATCATCGAGAGAAGAGGGTTGCAGCTTGCCCGTTAGGCAGAAGCGGAGCCAGCAAGTCGCTAGTGTGGCAGGGAGTCAGCCAGGTGGCAGCAGTGGGAGGTCGTAGCCAAATGTGCCTGGGGTAGACCATCCTCTGTTTCACAGGAGCCTACCTGGCTGGGAAGTAGCGGTGAATGGGTTCACGGAGGCAGCGGTGGTAGCAGTCAGTCAGTGCGTAGTGTTGGGGGTAAAATCACCTACTCGGCGGTGTGGCAGTTTTTTGTTAAGCCGCTGGAGGAGGTGAACATGGCCATATGTAGAATCTGTGGGCAAAAGTTGAAGCGTGGCCAGGGTGCCAATGTTGGCACTATGGCCCTGCATCAACATATGCATCGTCGCCACACAGTTGCCTTGGAGAACCGTGGCTCCGATGTGGTGATCCAGTCTGCCGCACCTGCATCACCCAGTGGCACGCACCCGATTTCAGGCAGTCAAGGCTCCACCCCCTCAGCCAAAGGAAGCTGTCTGTCCTTCCCATCATTTGCTGCTGCTGATGCTCCTTCTCCTCCTACTCCTCATCAGTCATTTAGTCAGCAATCGATCACCGAAGCGATTGCCAAGAGACAACAGTATTATGAGTGCACTCATCCAATGGCGCAGAAGCTGAACGTGCTCCTGGCCAAGTTGCTGGTGCTGCAGTCCCTCCCTTTCCAAGTGGTGGACTCTGCACCTTTCAGAGAACTGAAGGCTTTTGCCGAGATGAGGTGGAGAGTCCCAAGCCATCATTTCTTTGCCAAAAAGGCAGTATCAGCCCTGCACAAATATGTAAAAAAGAAGGTAGGCCAGTCCTTGAGCCTGTCGGTGTCTGCCAAAGTGCATGGCAGCGCTGGATTGTGGAGCTGTAACTAAGGTAAAGGACAATATATGTGCTTTATGGCCCACTGGGTAAATGTGGATCCTGTCCAGCCAAACCAGCAACTTGGCCAAGTGATGCCGCTTCCGCCTCCACGTTCTCACGCCGTTGGTTCTGCGACAATGTCCACCTCTGCCTCCTCATCCTCTACCGTGTTCTCAACCAGTGGCTTGCCTATGGAGGGGTGGGGGGCGGACTCTCAGGGGGGTGTCAGAAGTAATGAGTGCTTCCATCAATACAGATGGAAGCGCTCATTGCTTTTCCCTTTATAAGATGCAGTGCATCTTATAAAGGGAATACTAGTAGTGAGCGCTTCCATAATGAATAAGCTCACTAGTCTGCAGGAGGAGGGGGAGATAAGCGCTGTGAGCGCTATACAGTACTTACCCCTCCTCCTGCTCGCTCTTCTCAGAGTCTGCGCTGCTGTGTCCCGGCTGCCTTCAGCATCAGGATGTACAGAGCGCACTCTGACCTGACGCTGCAGGAGGTCAGGTGACTGCAGCTCCGGAGCTGAGAAGAAAAGACAGCCAGGACAGAGAGAGTGGTGGCAGGAGAGTTAAGTATTACAGTCTGATCTGAGGTCTGATATGGAGGTCTAATGGGGGTCTGGAGAGGTATAATGGGGATCTGGAGTGGTCTATGGGGGGTCTGTAGGTCTGACTGGGGGGGTCAGGAGGTCTGAATGGGGGGTCAGGAGGTCTGACTGGGGGGATCTGGAGTGGTATATGGGGGGTCTGTAGGTCTGACTGGGGGGGTCTGGAGGTCCAACTGGGGGGTCTGCAGGTCTTACTGGGAGGGTGCAAGAAAAAGGACCCACCCCTGGTGCCAAACACCATAGGCACGCCCCTGTCCTCAGCCTCCACTGCAGGGACAATTCACAGTGCTACTCCAGCATACCACACGTGCAGGGCACAGCGGTGTCCTGCTTTTCTACACCTTGTTTGCCTGGGCGAATTGAGTCAAACAAGGGAGAAATTGCTCTGTGTCCTTCAGTACTAAATCGAATCCTGGTGACAGACAATGGGAAGAACATGGTGTCGGCACTGCGTCAAGGAGGGCTGAGCCATGCGCCCTGCATGGCGCATGTGTTCAATCTGGTTGTCAAGTGGTTCCTGAAGTCTTCCACCCATCTGAAAGACATCCTAAAAATGTCCAGGAAACTTTTCTCTTACACCGCCAAGCACAACCTCCTTGAGCTGCAGCAGCATAACGGCATCCCCAACATAGGCTGATATCCGACGTTTCCACCTGTTAGAATTCCACCCTCCATATGTTGGACCAACTATACGAACAGAGAAAGGCCATGAACAATTTCTTGAAGATCCTGTAACTTCGATATCAGCCAGTGGCAGCTCATGCTTGACACCTGCCGTTTGCTCAGGCTCTTTGAGGATGCTACGTTATTTGTCAGTCGGCAGGACTATGGGATGGAATTAACTGGTGATTCACAGTAGCGTTTACGTACTAACTCAATGTATATCTTTTTACTGCCTAAATAAAGTACGTTAAAATTATTTTTATTGTATTATTTATTAAAATTATCTGCAACACGTTAGGCTTGGTAGGGTGAAGGGGGATATCTCAGACTGATGATGCTGATCCCTATAATCATCCCTACCACTAAAGCTCCAAAATACAAGGAGTCAATGATATGTGGCGTGTTCCTCTATTTATCTGGGGTGTATAGGTAGCATCCATACATAGGCACCTGATTGAAACAATGGGTGAATGTGACAGGTCTCTAGTAGGAGAGACTCTGCACACCACACAGTGTCAGGTAGCACTACTAGGATAGTCCAAACCCCAATCGATAATAAATTGTAGGAACAAGCCGTAGGCTTCTACAGTCAGCAAGTCAGTCTATAGTTGTTTCCACAGAAAATAATTGCTCAACGCGTTTCTCTTGTCCAACCTGTTTGTTGGTTCATCAGGAGCAAATAACTAAAGCCTCTGTTGTCACCGCATGTCACCCTCTCACACCGGGTGCATTACAGAGCAGCAAGAGGCCTTAGAGATTATCTGACTAAATGAGGAACTACATGCAGTTGGTGTATTACATGTAGCCCTATATTACACATCAAGCTCACTGTCACCGTTTCGATATCATCCCCTTACACTGGGGATAACGGTTAACAATGAACTCAGTGTTTTCACATAGAGTGTGCTGAACGCCACTGATGACGTGCGTGCAGCAGAGAGCCTTCGGCAATGTGGCCGTAACCCGCGTGTAGCACGGACTTGTTTAAATGGAGGAAACACCTCCCATCTCTGAGGCCACCTCACCAGATGCCCAATCCGGAGCAGAGCGCGTCATCCGGCCGCGCATTATTTGTCCCGTCGCGACCGGATGACGCGCATCCCATCTCGTCATCAGTAAAGGACTGGGAGAACTGCCGTTCCACCCACCCCTCCGCGTCATCCATAGGGGAGGGGAGAAACCGATGACGGATGTCTTCTCTCTTTACTGCAGTATTAAAGCAGAAAGGAGGAAATGTATCTGTTCTGCAATGATTGCTAGAGTTTTATATATCAGAGGGCATTAATAATATCAAGATGCATAGCCAGCACTATGAACCTCTTCAATATTATAATTATTTCAGGAGGATGATCCCATACCTCCCATATTAAATTACAATAGAGTGACAGCAATACTGGAAAGGAGATGTATAAGAATAAACACCAGAATTATCCAGTTCAGCACATCCAGTATATATATATGGGATATAGTGGATCCCAAGAAGGCAAATATATCACTACTCCACAGATGTTTTCAAGAAAATATGGAGAGTGATATCCGCAAATAGAGGTTATTCAATAAAACAGGCAAAGGAAATTGTGTCATTGAGGCCGTTAGGTTTCACAGTATTAAGAACAAATGTCCACTGTGCCTCTTTTTTAAGCAGCAGTGCGTCGATGTCACCTCCCCTCGGTGGTGGCCTAACATGTTCTATGCCTTGGAATTTAAAACAGTCCAAATTGCCAGGATGGCAAGTGGCCACATGTTGTGCCACCGGGGTGTCTCCTGAATTTTTGATTTTTAGGAGATGCTCACCAACACGCCTCCTAAATTCACGTTTAGTTTTGCCTGTATATTGGATACCACAGATACAGGTAGCTAAGTACACCACTCCAACTGTTCTACAATTAATAAAGGACTTGATAGAATATTTGTGTCCTGTGATGGAGCTCCTGAATTTAGTACTTTTTAAGATAGCTCTGCAGGCAACGCAGCTCCCACACTGATAGGTGCCCTTAGGTTTGTTGGTTCCCAGCCATGTGGCATCTCTGGGGCTAATAAAGGCACTGTGAAACAGTTTGTCCCTGATGTTTCCCCCTCGTCTGTATGTAATCATGGGGCTACTGCCTACCAAATGACCAACATCCGGGTCAGTTTTCAGAATGTCCCAGTTTTCAGTGAGTAGCCTGCGTATCTCGCTACTTGCTGTATCAAAAGTACCGATAATTCGTATCTGTGCCTCTTCAGATGTTCTGTTCCTAGGATGCAACAGTTCTTCTCTATTACATGCTGCTGCATGTTGATATGCTTCCTTCAAAACTGATTTAGGATAACCTTTATCTGTAAACCGTACTTTAAGGTCATCAGCCGAGGCCTTGAAGTCGGACCATTGGGAACAATTACGTCTCATCCTGAGATATTGTCCCTTTGGGATGCCCCTCTTGAGTGGGTGGGGGTGTCCACTCTCCCATCTCAAGAGGGCATTCGTGGCCGTCGGTTTACGGAACACCTTTGTTGCAATATGACCCGAAGGGTCAATCTCAATCATAAGGTCCAGAAAGGTGAGTCGTTTTTCATCAATCTCTGATGTAAAAAACAAACCCAGAGAGTTGCTGTTTAGTGTGGAGAAGGGTCGGCACTGCTGGATGGATGCGGTGCTCGAGTCAGTGGGTAGACGTCCCAATACTTGCAATAAAAGGAAAAAAGACCAGCACTCGCGATGATGATGAATGTTGCGTTTATTCAGTCACATATTATAAGCATATAGTGACGCGTTTCAGCACAACACGTGCTTTCATCAGACTATCTGATGCTGTTTAGTCTTGAAACAAAAATCACAAACCCCTCCTTCGTGCCTCTCCACAAAATGAAAACATCATCAATGAACCTCATCCATAATAGTATGGATGAGGTCCATTGCTCCATTTCCTCGTTGAAGACAACCTCCCTCTCCCACCAGCCCAGGTAAAGGTTAGCAAAGGTAGGAGCACACGGGCTCCCCATTGCCACCCCCCTGAGCTGGCGGTAGAGGGAACGGTCAAACAAGAAAATGTTGTGATGCAAAATGAAATTCAACAATGTGATCACAAATTCATTGTGCTCACAAAATTGTGATCCCCTTTCCAGTAAGAAAGCATTTGCTGCATCACAGCCTTGCTTATGTGGAATGGAGCTGTATAACGCTTCAACATCCAAACTGGCAAGTAGGGTATCTTTCTCACATCTGATGTCATTCAGTCTTCTGAGGACGTCCATCGAATCCCTCACAAAGGACTGTAGACTAGACACAAAGGGTCTCAAAATTTTATCGACATAAATACTTATTTTTTCAGTAAGGCTACCTATACCCGACACTATCGGCCTCCCTTTTAGAGGGTTAGTCCCCTTATGTATTTTAGGTAGACTATAGAAGGCCGGTAGTGTCGGGCAGGCAGGCATAAGATATGCCAACTCGTTTGCACTTATTAGCTTGCGCCATTTCGCCCTACTGAGAATCTGGCCTAGTTCTCTTTTATAGGCCTCAAGGGGATTGTGATCCAGTTTGGCATAGCAGGTTTTATCATCAAGAATCCTCTTACACATCTGAACATAACAGCTGACATCAAGAACAACCACATTGCCCCCCTTATCTGAGGGCTTGATGATAACGGTGGTATCTTGCTGTAGTTGCACTAATGCCAGCTGCTCTTGCTCTGACAGATTTTTAGGATATGGATTCTGAACGTGTAATGATCTTAAACGTTCAGTGACGACAGTGAGAAAGACATCAAGAGGTGAATTGTTGGGTAGCGGAGGAAACTTTTTTGAAATGGGTTTCAGGTCAGTAAATGGTCCTTCCCCTGGATTCCTCTCGCTTTCCATCAGAAGATCAGCAAGTAATCTAACATCAGGAAGATCATCTTTATCTATACCCAACTTCTCACACTCCTCCTTATCATGGGTGCAAAAAAACTTTTTCCATTTCAGTTTTCTGATAAATAAATTAATGTCCTTCACCCATGTAAAAGGATTAAATTTACACTCAGGCACAAAGGATAAACCTTTACTTAAGACTGTCATTTCCGCGACAGTCAGAGTCCGTTTAGAAAGGTTAATAATTTGTGAAGTGTCTATGGGATGAACAACGTCATTCCCCTGCATCATATCCTGGAACAGATGCTGGTACATCTGGCTGGTCATGAGATAGGAGACGTGGGGCCTACATCTCAATGCCACATGAGCCCTGTGGGGGCTGAACTGGAGGAGGAGGACATTGGAGCACAAGCAATATGTAGTGAAATGGGTGGTTTTTCTACACAGGTGAAAGGAGAGGAGGAGCAGGAGGAGCCGGACAAGCAAGAGGGAGATGAGGAAGACAAGGCAGATGACCAAGGCATACCGTGGCAGTATGCAGGGAGTCCCTCTGAGTCACTTGCACAAATGGCCTGCTGCATGCTCACTTGCTTGGGTAGTGACAGCTGAATTGTCACCATTCAGCAGAGGGTTGACTTCTGGCTTTTCACCTTGTTGGGCTCTCTCTACCAGTCCAAAATGGTGACCTTTTTTTTACACCTGCTGAGAGGGAGGACAAACTGAACTACTACAGAGACATCCTATGTAGTTAGTTGGCTGCTGCCTATTTGCGCCATCGTCCATCCTCTTGTAGGTCTGACCGGGGGTGCCCTCTGCGCTCTCGTTCCACTGCCATGACTGCTGTGGCTGGGAGGGGGGGTTCTATGAGCAGTACCAGCTCCATCAGCAGCAGCTTGAGTCTAGAATCGATGAGGAGAAGCTTTCTTAACCCACCTAGTGAAGAAACTACTCACCAGTGCAGCAGCTAGACCTGGGGCAGAACCTGAACCAGCAGGTGGTGGCATACTTGGACAGCACCCTGCCACCCCACATTGAAGATCTGCTAGACTACTGGGCAGCCAAACTGGATTTGTGGCCGCATCTGACTGAGTTTGCCCTGGAAAAGCTGTCCTGCCCAGCCAGTAGTGTGGCATCAGAGCAGGTGTTTAGTGCGGCAGGGGCCATAGTTACCACAAGGAGAACTCGCCTGTCCACCTCAAAATGTGGAGAGACTGACCTTTGTCAAGATGAATCAGGCACTTCACTACCATATCAGACTCCCTATGCGTGTTACTGCAAGGCACAGTGTTCTACACCACTATACAGGCTCTCTGCAGCCTGTAAATAGCTGTTTTTAACATGATTCGCTGCAAATAAATTTGGATCAAATCTTTTCGGAAAATTCGGCGAACCGGCCAAATTGAATTTTTCAGAAATTCGCTCATCTCTAATCTTAAGCTGTGACATAGTGACATACAGACAGATGGCTGAGAGTGTAACAGGTGGTTGATGCTGTTTGACAAAAACACATCTGCACAGTAACCCTAGGAGGCCCAGCTTCCATTATAATTATCTTAGTAAAAACAGAAGATATAAAAATGATCATCTATCTATCTAACATATCACGATATACTGTATATTGGTGTTTTGTACTGGAGCATAATAAACAGGATAGCTATATTTGCTACAAGATGCTGTAATGAAGGAAATCTGAGGTTGCAGAATAAGTCTTCTTTTTTTATCACACTATGTCATTGCTTTGCTTTAAGCCAAAAGGATTGTGGATCCCAATAATGCATCGCTTGCGTTTCTCAGATTAGGTAGTCTGATGTGTTGCACTTGCAATGATCTCATCCTCTGCAGTCCTTAATGCTGTCTTTCCAGAATTAACTATACTTTCTCCTCCCTTCAGCCTCCTTCCTTTCTCTGTCTCTCTTTTTCGTTTCATCCTGATACATTATGCAAGTAGACTACATAGTGGGAGTGTTAGAGTACACCTGCAGTATATGAGATTTATTACATTAAGCAGGTTACAGCTCATTCCTTCTCTGACTAAAGACCCAATGTACATTAAAGGGAATTTGTAACCCACAAACATAAAGTATACTGTAGCTATCTGTGTGTAAGGTTTGGAGGAGATCACCTAAATACTGTTACAACGCCATATACATGAATTCCACGTGAACTTATTTCATCTGTGCCCATTCCCTCCCATCATCAGCTGATTGGCGGAAGTCCCGAGAGTCAGACTTCCACTGACCTGATATTGATGATGACCTATCCTAAAGATATACTTGCGCTGCACAACCCCTTTAACACTGTTGTAGTAGCCACACGACCTAAATGGAATTGTTATGTGACTGTGGTATGCCTGATTACTGAAGACCACTCCAGTAATGTATATGTTATTTCTGCTGAACTAGTGCAAAGGCTTAATTCTTGCCAAAAGAGTTAATTTAATGTTACCAAGTTAAATGTTGTGATTTGCTGTTAAAGCGCCTATCTTTCTATGCACTGTGTATCCCAAATAGCAATGTATGGGCAAAATATAGGGTTTAGGCTACTTTCACACTAGCGTTAATATTTTCCGGTATTGAGATCCGTCATAGGGTCTCAATACCGGAAAAAACGCTTCCATTTTGTCCCCATTCATTGTCAATGGAGAGACTGTAAAGTGTCTTTAGAAGGAGAGACAGAGAGTACTTCAACTACCATTGTTGTTGCTCCCCATACACAGCTATTGGGAAAACTAACCTCTGTGAGAAACTAAGGAACTGCGACTTTGCTGCTAAAGTATATATACTAATTTCATCAATACAGTAAAGAAAGACTTTATTTATGGCAACCAATGGGTCTGGATGTTGATGCCTCCATCCTTCCACTGGCCCTGCATCTGTACTCCTGACTTGCACCCAGCCAAACTGCTCACCATCAAGGGCATCCCAACTACCACCAGACAGGAGCCTCAACACCAGGATGTGCCCTGAGTGAAGAAAGGGCGCGCCCTCCAGTCACTGCACGGCCCTAGGGAGCACCAGGGTGTAGCTAGCCACTGTGAACTGTGAGTACTGCTACCACCATAATCGCCACTACCACGCCTCAATCTCCCTGGCCATGTAACTGCATCCAAACTGATACACCAAGTGTGATGAGCTATGCAATATGTTGGATAATGTGCTTTGTACAACTGAGGAACACCTGTGAGGGTACTTTAAAAGACATGTCACTAAGGTGGAAGAAACACTCTGTATCACCAGGAACTGCTCATAGCAGTATACTGGCTGGAGATATCTCTGGTGGCATACAATGGTGTGTTGCCACCCTGGGAAAGTCATATTGCCTCGGGCCGGATGCTACGGACATTGAAGGTAAGCCACACTGGGAACACTATGTATAATACTCTGCATTGTATATCGATTGTATCTGTATTCAAATTGCACTGTAGTAGTGCTACTGTACATTGGTGAGTTATCTCAGTGTGAGAGCAATGCCAGCAGCATCCACACTAAACCCTGGCACATAGTTATGTAGGGTTTTCTGTGTATTCCTGCTCATTTTACATTGAATTTATATTTTTACAATTATTACTAGTTTTATATGCAAAGTATAGTTTTTAGGATTGATACTCATATAAAGACCCTTTTTTGCACAATCATTGAAAGTTACTCCTATTTGTTCTATTTATCCTTATTTTTGTACAAGTTTAAAAGGACTGACTAGGGCCGTTGGTTACACAGCTATTGTATACTATTGGTGAGCCAGCTATCCTGTTATAGAATCATTATCAAACAAACAACACTATTAGAAATGTTATGTTGCTAGCATATACCATCAACTTCTTAAATGTTATTCTTTATATAATGAAAAGTTATATGATTTTCCAAAATGCGTTCTGCATTACAATATTTCTTCTGTGTGTCCATGACATGACCCGAGCAGAGATCTTAAAAACTGTAAAGTGTTGATGCAGAAATTGTGTAAGGGGGCAGAAGCACCCACCTTATGCTGCTTGACTTATGTAATTGTTAAGGAGGACCTGTTAGCAGGATCAACCCTATTAAACCAGACATACTGCCTGGTAAGTCTGATCCTGCTGATTAGAATAAAGATACCTGTCTTGTGAAAATCGGTAATGGTGTTCCCGAAAAAAATTACTTTTATTCTTTATGCAAATTAGGACTTTAGTGCACTTACGAGTGTGGTCAGTACTAGAGATGTCGCGAACATAAAAATTTCCGTTTGCGAACGGCGAACGCAAATTTCTGCAAATGTTCGCGAATGGGCGAACCGGGCGAACCGCCATTGACTTCAATAGGCAGGTGAATTTTAAAACCCACAGGGACTCTTTCTAGCCACAGTAGTGATGGAAAAGTTGTTTCAAGGGGACTAACACCTGGACTGTGGCATGCCGGAGGGGGATCCATGGCAAAACTCCCATGGAAAATTACATAGTTGACGCAGAGTTGGGTTTTCCATAAAGGGCATAAATCACCTAACAATCCTAAAAATTTTTGAACAACGTGGTTTAAAACATCCAGTGTGTGTATACGATCAGGTATGATGTTGTATCGATCAGGTAGTGTAAGGGTTACGCCCGCTTCACAGACATTGACAGACCAAACTCCCCTTTTAATGCACCGCAAACAGTCCATTTGCCCAACCGCAAACTCTCATTTGCATAAGGTTGGATACCAAGCTAGCCATGTCCTGTGGCTGTCATTGAAGGTTTCTTCCTCCACCCAGCCACGTACAACACCAAGGGTCCCCGAAAGGTGAATTGAATTGATTTTTCGAACGGGGAGATGGTTAAAAAAATGCTTGCTCCCTCCCCTTTGTTTGAATCCACGCCACGGTCACTGCGTCTGCGCCGTGCAATTTACTGTCACACCCGATATGAGTGGTATTTTCTGTAGTACTATTCTCATCAGTTTAATCCCTGTTACGTCCCATATCAGGGATTGCCTTTTGTGAAAAAAAATTTAGGCCGGGTACCTTCGACTGCCTTCACAGTGACAGACCAAACTCTGATACACCAAACTGAATTGATTTTAGGAACCGGGAGATGGAAAAAGCAGCTTGGTCGGTCCTCTTACTCCCAACTTGGGGCACTGCGCATGCACGGAGCAATGTGCTGTGACACCCTATATGTGTGGTGTCTTAACTAGTACTATTCCTATCAGTTTAATCCAGGGACGTGTGTCGAATTGATTAACCATTGTCGAATTAACAAACCATTACGACATCCTGAAATAATTTTGTTCTGAGCTCAGTACTTGCTTTGTATTGGAATTGATGGGGATTTTTTTAATTGTCTGCATTATTTCTAATAAACTATTAAGAGACTTTATTATGATTTTTTTATTTTATGTATTAAAAACCCATACAACTTAAAAAAAAATGAAAATTTCTGTTTTTTTCTATGAAAAATTATCCGGCCGATCGCTTTTGGTCTGATCATAATGAAGCAACGGCCTTATCATCTGGGGTGTGGCAACATTGCCAACACATTCATAGAGGTGATGATCGCTTTATTGTGATACGCAAGCCCCTTCACCACAACAAGGTAACGATCACGAAGGGGAATTGACACTTGTATGTGCCTTTTTGTTTTGTTTTTGCAGCCACAGTGCAGCACCAGAGGCCAGAAAAATTAGGCATGTAGACATTCCTGAAAAATAACGTTATTGTTGCAGCCGCTGTTGTAGCAGCGGCCGTAAAAATTGATGTTTTCAAGGCAGAAAGGTGACTAAAACATTGCGGCTTGAACCCTAGTTGGTGGCAGAGAATTCACGAAAGTCATCCGGTATGCAGACATTAAATACAGCAGCGTGGGGACCATTTTGAGGCCAAGGCATGTCATCAGGCCTTTTGTTAGTCAAACGTATCCCCCACTTCAGGATCCATGCCTCATTCATCTTAATGAAGGTGAGGTAATCAACACTTTTTTGACCAAGGCGACTTCTTTTGTCAGTGACAATGCCTCCTGCTGCACTGAAGGTCCTTTCTGACAGGACACTTGAAGCGGGGCAGGCCAGAAGTTCTATCGCAAACTGGGATAGTTCAGGCCACAGGTCAAGCCTGCCCACCCAGTAGTCAAGGGGTTCATCGCTCCTCAGAGTGTCAATATCTGCAGTTAAGGCGAGGTAGTCTGCTACCTGTCGGTCGAGTCGTTCTCTAAGGCTGGATCCCGAAGGGCTGTGGCGATGTGTAGGACTGAAACAGCACCACATGTCCTCCATCAACAACACATCTGTAAAGCGTCCTGTCCTTACCACCGTGGTAGGAGAAGGATTACTTTCACCTCTTCCCCTGTTAGATTCCCGTTGTGCTGTAACAGCCCCCTTATAAGCTGTGTAAAGCATATTTTTTAGTTTGGTTTTGAACTGCTGCATCTTTTCTGACTTTTGGTAATTTGGTAACATTTCCGCCACTTTCTGCTTATACCGGGGGTCTAGTAGTGTGGCAACCCAGTACAGGTCAACCTCCTTCATCCTTTTTATACGAGGGTCCCTCAACAGACATGACAGCATGAAAGACCCCATTTGCACAAGGTTGGATGCCGAGCTACTCATTTCCCGTTCCTCGTCCTCACTGATGTCATTGATGGTCTGTTCTTCCCCCCAGCCACGTACAACACCAAGGGTCCCAGATAGGTGACAACAACGAGCACCCTGGGATGCCTGCTGTGGTTGGTCTTCCTCCTCAAAGCCACATTCCTCCTCTGACTCCTCTTCCTCATACTCCTCTTCCAGCGTTGCCGCAGGTCCGGCAAGCGATGATGACAAGGCTGTTTCTGGTGGTGATGGTGACCACAACTCTTCCTCTTCACGCTCATCTACAGCCTGATCCAGCACGCTCCAGGAAGAAAACAAATGGGATGAGGTCGCTGATGGTGCCTTCGGTGCGACTGACTAGGTTTGTCACCTCCTCAAAAGGACGCATGAGCCTACAGGCATTGCGCATGAGCGTCCAGTAACGTGGCAAAAAAATTCCCAGCTCCGCAGAGGCTGTCCTAGCACCCCTGGTCATACAAATACTCGTTGACGGCTTTTTCTTGTTGGAGCAGGCGGTCGAACATTAGGAGTGTTGAATTCCAACGTGTCGGGCTGTCGCAAATCAAGCGCCTCACTGGCATGTTGTTTCGGCGCTGAATGTCTGAAAAGTGCGCCATGGCCGTGTAGGAACGCCTGAAATGGCCACACACCTTCCTGGCCTGCTTGAGGACGTCCTGTAAGCCTGGGTACTTAGACACAAAGCGTTGTACGATGAGATTCAACACATGTGCCATGCACGGCACATGTGACAACTTGCCCAAATTCAATGCCGCCAACAAATTGCTTCCATTGTCACACACCACTTTGCCGATCTCCAGTTGGTGCGGGGTCAGCCACTGATCCACCTGTGTGTTCAGGGCGGACAGGAGTGCTGGTCCGGTGTGGCTCTCTGCTTTCAGGCAAGTCAACCCCAAGACAGCATGACACTGTCATATCCGGGATGTGGAATAGCCCCTGGGGAGCTGGGGGGATTCAGTTGATGTGCAGCCAGAAGCCGCAGCAGAAGAGGACTCAGCCGAGGAGGTTATGGAAGAGGATGGAGTAGGAGGAGTAGAGGAGGTGGCAGTAGGCCTGCCTGCAAGTCGTGGCGGTGTCACCAACTCCACTGCAGAGCCACGCATTCCATGCTTGGCAGCCATCAGCAGGTTGACCCAATGCGCAGTGTAGGTGATATACCTGCCCTGACCGTGCTTTGCAGACCAGGTATCAGTAGTCAGATGGACCCTTGCCCCAACACTGTATGCCAGAGATGCCATGACTTCCTTTTCAATCACTAAGTAGAGGTTTGGGATTGCCTTTTTTGAAAACAAAATTCGTCCGGGTACCTTCCACTGTGGTGTCCCAATAGCGACAATTTTTTTGAAGGCCTCAGACTCCACCAGCTGGTATGGTAAAAGCTGGCGGGCTAAGAGTTCTGTCAAGCCAGCTGTCAGACTCCGGGCAAGGGGGTGACTCTGTGACATTGGCTTCTTACGCTCAAACATTTCCTTTACAGACACCTGACTGTGGGTAGATGAGATGGAACTGCTGAAGGTGAGAGGCGGAGTGGCGGGTGGTTGAGAGGGGGCAAGGAGGACAGCAGTGGTTGACGTGGCTGAAGATGCTGGAGGAGAATGGTGGCTTTGAGTTTGTGTGCTGCTTGTACTCATGTGTTGATCCCATTGGCGTTTGTGATGTGAGATCATGTGCCTTCGCAAAGCAGTAGTACCTAGGTGGGTGTTGGACTTCCCACGACTCAGTTTCTTTTGGCACAGGTTGCAAATGGCATTGCTGTTATCAGAGGCAGACACACAAAAAAAATGCCACACTGCTGAGCTTTGCAATGACGGCATTCTGGTGGTGGCAACAGCATGCGTTGATTGGCGTGCTGTCTGGCTGACCCCGGGTGCTGATACATGCTGTCTGACTGTGCCACTAGCTCCTTGCGACGACCTCCCCCTGCTTCCAACTCGTCTCCTCCTTCTCTCTGTCTCCTCTTCTGAACTTTCCCCCTCTTCTTCTTCTCTTTGAGCAGGCACCCACGTGGCATCCACGGACACATTGTCATCATCAACCACTTCACTTGTATCTGACACCTCAGCAAAGGAAGCAGCAGCGGGTACAACATCATCATCATCATCACACTGTACGTCCATGTGTGTAATGCTGCCTAACTGAGACATATCCCTGTTATCTACATCCTCTGGCAATAATGGTTGCGCATCACTAATTTCATCCAACTGATGTGTAAATAACTCCTCTGAGGGATCAAGTGAAGCGGCTGTGGTGGCTTGTGTGGTAGTGGTGGTGGTGGCGGCGGGGGGGAGAGTGGTAACTTGAGAGCAGGTGACCAAAGCTGAGCTGGAGGAGGATGGTGCATTAAGGTTCTTAGAGGAAGCTGTTGAAGATTGGGTGTCCTGTGTAAGCCAGTCAACTATTTTCTCCGAATATTTTGGGTTCAGGGTACGTGGCCTCTGAACACTGGGCATTATTCCAGGGCCAGTGGAAATCACAGCACCACGAACACAACGGCCCCTGCGGCGTGGCCTGCCTCTGCCTATCATTTTTTATTAGGTTGGTGTTACTATGCGTGCAAGGTACCGTGCCACCCTATATAAGTGGTGGGCAGTGGGCACAGTACAGTCTGTGTGGGCCTGACACACACAGGCTTGCAAATGTGATTAGATCACAGAAAAATTTTAAATATAATTTTTTTTCCTGCAAGGTATTTGAGTAAATGACACCCTGTAACGGTATGAGTGCAGGCCTAGCCACTAGCCAGTGGGCACAATACAGTATGTGTTGGCCTGACGCACACGGGTTTGCAAATGTGATTAGATCACAGAAAAATTTTAAATATATTTTTTTTTTCCTGCAAGGTATTTGAGTGAATGACACCCTGTAATGGTATGAGTGCAGGCCTAGCCACTAGCCAGTGGGCACAATATAGTATGTGTTGGCCTGACACACACGGGCTTGCAAATGTGATTAGATCACAGAAAAATGTGAAATAGATTTTTTTTTTCCTGCAAGGTATTTGAGTGAATGACACACTGTAACGGTATGAGTGCAGGCCTAGCCACTAGTCAGTGGGCACAATACAGTATGTGTGGGCCTGCCGCACACGGGCTTGCAAATGTGATTAGATCGCAGAAAAATTAAAAAAAAAAAAAATTCTGCAAGGTACCGTGCCACCCTATATAAGTGGTGGGCAGTGGGCACAGTACAGTCTGTGTGGGCCTGACACACACAGGCTTGCAAATGTGATTAGATCACAGAAAAATTTTAAATATAATTTTTTTTCCTGCAAGGTATTTGAGTAAATGACACCCTGTAACGGTATGAGTGCAGGCCTAGCCACTAGCCAGTGGGCACAATACAGTATGTGTTGGCCTGACGCACACGGGTTTGCAAATGTGATTAGATCACAGAAAAATTTTAAATATAATTTTTTTTTCCTGCAAGGTATTTGAGTGAATGACACCCTGTAATGGTATGAGTGCAGGCCTAGCCACTAGCCAGTGGGCACAATATAGTATGTGTTGGCCTGACACACACGGGCTTGCAAATGTGATTAGATCACAGAAAAATGTGAAATAGATTTTTTTTTTCCTGCAAGGTATTTGAGTGAATGACACACTGTAACGGTATGAGTGCAGGCCTAGCCACTAGTCAGTGGGCACAATACAGTATGTGTGGGCCTGCCGCACACGGGCTTGCAAATGTGATTAGATCACAGAAAAATTTGAAATATATATATTTTTTCCTGCAAGGTATTTGAGTGAATGACACCCTGTAACGGTATGAGTGCAGGCCTAGCCACTAGCCAGTGGGCACAATACAGTATGTGTTTGCCTGACACACACGGGCTTCCAAATGTGATTAGATCGCAGAAAAATTAAAAAAAAAAAAAATTTCTGCAAGGTATTTGAGTGAATGACACCCTGTAACGGTATGAGTGCAGGCCTAGCCACTAGCCAGTGGGCACAATACAGTATGTGTGGGCCTGATGCACACGGGCTTGCAAATGTGATTAGATCACAGAATTTTTTTAAATTGAATTATTTTTTTCTGCAAGGTATTTGAGTGAATGACACCCTGTAACGGTATGAGTGCAGGCCATTAAATAGAATTTGTTTTTATCTGCGAGGTATTTTCTGTCACACCCTGTATGAATGGTGTGCACTGTGCACACAGTGCTTTCTATGACTGAGCCTGCAGCCTCTCACACACGGGCAGCCAGGCAACTGCAATATATATATATATATGAAAAAAAAAAAAAAAGCACACTGATGTACCAGCCCTGAAAAGGGCTTTTTGGGGTGCTGTCAGGACGCTTTCCTTACAGCAGATGAAACAAATGAAGAGAGAGCTCATATTACCAAAAATATATAAATTTTATTGTCATATGTTAAAATAACAGAAAAAGAGAGAAAAAATAGATAAATGCATAAGATGCCGTAAAGCAAGGTGATGAGGGCGGAGAACAAACAGAGCGCCACCCTGGGAGGAAAAACACACGGATAAAAACATAAAGAAATCTAATGTACAATCATGTCTAACATGGGAAAGAAGAATCTTGGGTACAGTGCCCAACCCATGAAATGAATGTATAGATGGTAAAATGCAATGTCAGGTAGAGCAAGGTCAGCTCCTGCATCCCCACTGGGAACAATTGCGAACGCATGAGATAGAAGTAAGTGGCATAAAGGGCAAAGTGCAGGTGGACACAAATGACCACACAACCAGCGGGGGGCAGGGGGGACCAGAGCTCACCTGAATGAACCGTGTGCAAAAAGACCCAGGGTGGCGCTACCCCAACGCGCGTTTCGGCGTGCCTTCGTCAGGGGGTCATTTGTGTCCACCTGCACTTTGCCCTTTATGCCACTTACTTCTATCTCATGCGTTCGCAATTGTTCCCAGTGGGGATGCAGGAGCTGACCTTGCTCTACCTGACATTGCATTTTACCATCTATACATTCATTTCATGGGTTGGGCACTGTACCCAAGATTCTTCTTTCCCATGTTAGACATGATTGTACATTAGATTTCTTTATGTTTTTATCCGTGTGTTTTTCCTCCCAGGGTGGCGCTCTGTTTGTTCTCCGCCCTCATCACCTTGCTTTACGGCATCTTATGCATTTATCTATTTTTTCTCTCTTTTTCTGTTATTTTAACATATGACAATAAAATTTATATATTTTTGGTAATATGAGCTCTCTCTTCATTTGTTTCTGCTATTCCACTCGGGAGCTTTTACCGAGTTATACTTTAGGTGTATCCCCTGTGGCTACCAAGGGTGGGCATTGTTCCTTACCCGCCCTGGGGATACCCTGGGTCATTTTTGCTTACAGCAGATGAGTCTGTGGACACAGAAAAATGCCCTAGCTAACGCTTTCCCTATTGAATCAGCAGCAGCAGTACTGTCCCTCCTCTCACTGTGAATGCAGTTTCCGAATGAATCTAAAATGGATGCTGTCCAGGAGGTGGGAGGGTCTAGGAGGGAGGGTCTGCTGCTGATTGGCTGGAATGTGTCTGCTGACTGTGAGGTACAGGGTCAAAGTTTACTCAATGATGATATATAGGGGGCGGACCGAACATCGCAAATGTTCGCCCACAGCGGCGAACGCGAACAAGCTATGTTCGCCGGGAACTATTAGCCGGCGAATAGTTCGGGACATCACTACTGGCCATATACATACTTTATGATTGTTGATTTTGGCCCTAATTTTGGGACCATATAAGCATTTGAATACTATCTTACCAATTGTTCCTCTGATGACTTGGCCTACATCATAGAAACGCGTTGAAACATTATATATTTCTTTCAAGTGGACAATAGTGTACCCATTTTTCACTTTCTATTCTTTTGGATGAAGCTGGGCAGTCATCACCGACCATTGATAGGGTTAACTAGGGACACATAGATATAAGGAGGTAGACATAGGGTTAGGTAGGGTCAGAGACCCAGCACCTGTGTTCCTCCTACCCTTTTTTATCCTCCTCTATTCTTTCCTATCATTACTTTTGTGTGCCTGGGACATAGGCATACAAACCACAACTTGTATGTGTATGTAGCAACATCTGTGGTGGCTTTTTGCGATTTTGATTCTTATATATCATTTGGGCCTTTTAATTAGTATGAATTAAATGTTAAGTTTTATTGAGATACCGATTTGTAAATCAGCCTGTGATCCCCTTGGTATCAGTCTTGTATAATTAGCATTGACCATAGACACCTGGTCGTGTGATATTTTTTGGGTCTTCAGATCTTGGGGGTTATGGCAGCCTTTTTGACCACTGTTGTGGATAAAAATCTGTGGCTTTCCGATGCACAAGAAGTCTTCTCAGAGAAGACTTTGATCTAAAAGAGATATTCCTTCATTCAAAGCAGCATTCAAATATGTATAAAGAACAAATAACTTTGTGGTGGGAGGTCCAGTCTTTAGAAAATTAGATAAAACATCAGATAGTTCCCACAGGCCTGAGGATAACTCTAACTCCAGCAAGGAGATGCAGAAACGCTGCATTGATGAGTAAATGGGAAGACGAGGCAACTAACAGCTACTTGCGCTTTATGCTTTTATTATTGGAGGAGGAGAAAAATAATCTGGGCACTCTGGAAACTAAATTGAAGGAGCAGATTTAGTTAACCCAGACCTTTTTCGAATAAGGAACTGCAACTTAAAAACACTTTAGATAAATTTTAGTTCCACTTAAAAGAACAGAAACATCGTCAATTCAATAGGGACCTCCAAGATTTTAAAGACAATCGTGTCTAAACCACTATTGATTGGGCACATCTTACACTAAAACACAAGAGTCAAAGATTACATCAAGTGACACTGAGGCCTCGGAGAGTGACAAGGAGGAGGAACAGAGGAATCGAGGGAGGGGAAGAACACGTCAGAGAGGCAGAGGCAAACGGGGGGCCATGATACGAGTGGCCAGTATAATTTTTTAGAACCAGGCAGACCCTATCAACTGTGGAACCGCAACCCACAAAAAACATTCATGTATCCCAACACACCTCAAGACAAAGCCAAATAGTTAACCTCTCCAACAAACATCTACAACCGTTTGAAATTGGGATCCTCAATAGATGTCTTTCCTTTGTCCCTACCTCCAGCTTCAATCTATTTAATTGGATCAAAGATATTAATCTTTTTGTAAGAAAACTAAGATGGCACAAATACTTTTCCTTAAAAGCTAAACGAGAAAGTAAAGAATTGGGCATCTCACCTGAGGTCTTACAAGATGTCCAGTTACTGTATAGCTTGAGTGAGTGTAGGCCCCAAGAGGGCAAAAGCCCTTTTACTGACCTGAAGAATAAAAGTGTTAAGATGCAGTCCCTAAGTGACACTACTTGTATAGATGTTTTTGCTACGCAGGTCTCCCAAGATCTTTAAGGCCTGACAATAAGGAGGCCCAACTTCAATTGTGCTAAATCTTAACTCAAAACCCTTCAGAGTTTAGAAAAAGATTAAGGAATAACAATTAAGCCCTCTGATAAGGGGGGAAATATTGTTATTATAGAGTCCTCTCAATACAAAAAAATTTGTTTGGACTTTGTTGACTGATAGAAACACATATGAGAAACTCGTATGTGATCCCACTTCAGTTTATCAGAAAAAAATATATGAGATTTTATGCACAGCCAAATCAGAGGAACTAATATCGGTAGACAAGTTTGAGTTTATGTATAAAAAACAACCCACTGTGGCGACGTTTTACAGCCTGCCAAAAATCCACAAGGGGAAAAGTCCTTTAAAAGGACGACCTATTGTATCAGGCATAAATAGTTTAAGCCAAAATGTGGGTATTTATGTTGATCACATCTTAGCACCATTTGTGAAAACTTTACTTTCATATGTTAGAGACACTAGTGACATCCTTTGACGTCTTGAAAGGGTTTCGATGGAGGATGGTATGGCACTCGCATCCATTGATGTAGAGGCACTATACTCCTTCACCCCCATCGTCTGGGATTGAAGGCTGTTGAATTTTTTCTTGCTATGAGGAGTTGTCAATACCAAGCCCATAACAGATTGGTGTTATAGTTACTGGAATTTGCCTTGAGATCCAACTACTTTGTGTTTGGTGGTTCCTTCCACCTCCAGCTCAGGGGCACGGCGATGAGTTCATGTGCCCCATCGTACGCTAATCTGTTCCTGGGCTGGTGGGAGACGACCGTTGTCTTTGGAGATGTCTCCAATATCTACATTAACAATGTGATGATATGGAACAGATTCATTGATGACATCTTCGTGATTTGGGAAGGCGGAAAGGATGAGTTTGTCAACTTTGTGCAGGAATTGAATGCAAATGAGATCAGCATGATGTTTATCTTTGAATTTCAGATGGATGCACTTCCGTTTTTAGACATTGTGATTGCCAGGGGTCAACAGGATAAGATTACAACTAAAACGTTTAGAAAACCTACAGCTACCAACTCATTTTTAAATTGGACTAGCTATCATCCCTTATCTTTAAAAAAAGGTATCTCAATGGGACAATACCCCAGGATGAGAAGGAATTGTTTCAATGATAAGAATTTCAAGGAACAAGCGGATGATCTCCGCAATAGGTTTTTGGAAAAAGGATACCTTGACCACATACTTAAGGCAACCTATAAGAGAGCATGTAATAGCAATCGTACAGAACTATTGCATGCTAAACTGAAGACAAAGGAATCTTTGGCTAATCAGATCCGCCTAATAGGTACTTATGATGCGTCAGCCAAGGAAGAGAGAATGGTGCTAAATAAACATTGGGGGATTCTACAATTGGATCCAGACATCAAAAAGGTGATTGCAGAAACAACCCAAGTCACCTACCGTAGAGGGTGCAGCCTACATGACCGTCTGGTGCATAGTCACTTCAGCGAGGCACTGGCAGGTGCAGGGACTTGGCTCCAGCGCACTGTAGGGTGCTTTCGCTGCAGTGGCTGTGTAGCTCTCAGATTTATCGCCCAGGGACGTTTTTTTTACGAGTAGGATCACGGGTAAAAAGTATACCATCCGACACTTTATACATTTTCGAACTAAAGGTGTCATTTATAGGGTGACTTGTGTGTGAGGTTTGGAATACATTGGAAAAACCACCTGGGAGTTCCGTAGGCGAGTGGCAGAGCATCTGGGGGATATGAGACAACAGAGAGATACCCCTTTGGCCAAACACATTCTGATTGAACATGGTGGAGATTACTCGAACTTGAGGTTTATGGGGATTGAGATGGTCCCTCCATTGAAGAGGGGGGAGACTGGGATAAGAGAGTACTCAAAAGAGGAACATAGTGGATCTTTTAACTTAAAATAGTACATCCAACGGGTCTAAATGAACAATTGTTGTTCGGCTGCTTTATATAAATTACATTGACCCGTATCCCTGAGTAGCATATTGAGACAGGTAATTGCACTCAGGCCGATATATATGGCAGATTCCGAACTCTATATTATGACTCTGTATTATTTTAGATCCATCCTGTAGTATTGATATCGAATAACATCATCAAAATTTGGGTATTTTCTCCTAACTCACATCAAGTTTGTTAAGTTAACTTCCTTTTTCATTTTTCAGCGGTCCTCTATAGGTTCTCTATTGAGACACCTTTCATTTTTATTGGTAATTATACGTTATATACTTTTTACCATCTGATATTATGTTATGTTCTGGTCCATTATCTTGTGCATTAGAAAAGATATCCACTGATGTTTCCACATTGCTCTGGAACTCAGATTTAGCCTGTACATACTTAAAACCCTAGCGCCTATAGCAGACAGTTACTTTCCTGTCATGCTAGGCTTTGAACTAATACTCCTAATCTGGAGATGCATGATGTATGTGAGTGGCCCATCCAGTCCTCATGCACTCTGGGACTTTAGGTCCGCCCACCTCTGACCTCAGGGAAGGGGGCTTGTCTTTATCTGTTAAACACGCTCTCTTCATAGCGCCCGGCGATCACGTGGTGCGTCCGGTCACATTCCGTATCACGTGACCAGGCATCTCAGCGCGGCTTTAAAAAGTTGCATCGGCAGACTCTCGTTGCTGCTGCCACATGCAGGATGTTATGCGCCACGAGTGCGCCATGAGACCTACTTGTCCATGTACTTCAACTACAGATAGATAAGTATTCACTGCTGGCAACTGATCACCGCTATATATGATTGTTGATTTTGGCCCTAATATTGGGGCCATATAAGCATTTGAATACTATCTTACCAAATGGTCCCCTGATGACTTGGCCTACGCCATAGAACGCGGACACAGAAAAGTGGACAATAGTGTACCCATATTTCCATTTCTATTCTTTTGGACGAAGCTGAGCAGTCATCGCCGGCCATTGATAGGGTTAACTAGGGACACATACAGGTGAAACTCTCTCCTCTATTCTTTCCTATCATTACTTTTGTGTGCCTGGGACATAGGCATAAAAAACACAACTTGTATGTGTATTTAGAAACATCTGTGGTGACTTTTTGCGAATTTGATTCTTATATATCATTTTGGCCTTTTAATTAGTATGAATTAAATGTTAAGTTTTATTGAGATACCGATTTGTAAATCAGCCAAGTATTATAAATGGAAACACTTGGATGTTTCCACCACAACATGGGATATGGTTATGGGATATGACATAGGACTCAGCAAGAAGTCTATGTCCACTGGACCTCAGTCAGGATCCTAAAAAGTGTGCCCAGGAGATCAGGTGGAGTTTATTCTTTAGGAGGGGGTCCTGCTTAGCAGACTAGTAGTTAATGTGTTAAACATGTGACCTTTTCCCATTTAAGTTGGGCTGTGAAGGTGGGAAGAGTTGGGAGTTGGAAATAAAAAATGAACAAAAAATGAAAAAATAAATACTCACCTATGTCCAGGGCCAGGCGCTTGCTCGCAGAGGAAGGCGGGCGGGATGAGTCAGGCGCGTCACAGTGCTGCGTCCCGGCACAGTGCTGCGTCCCGGGAGTTGGTTGTGTAAAGGAAGTCTGTTATGTCTTTTTCACTAATATAACAGCATTGCCCTACAGAAGATTGCAGACACATCCCAAACATATCTGTGTGTACTTCGTCTCATTATTCCATGTCCAGAAAAAGTGCCTTTATTATGCTAAAAAATGGCTCCTAAGTGCCCGGTTGGAGGGTTGCTGTTCGAAGTGCCCAAAGCAAGCCATACTTAAGAAGAGGGGAGGGATACTTTAGCTGCACATATCTTGAGATTTGTAGCAGCTAGAGATATGAGACTGGTCTTGTTTGAAAGCTGGCATTCCACGTCATTCTATCCATTACATAAAAAAAATATAGCTGTTAGAAATCAAGTCAGAAGTGAAAGCAGTAATACCTAGTTTTACTTTCACTTTCAGCTGCATTCACTCCCAACTTGATTTCTAATAGCTATATCCTCCGATGTAATGGATATCATGATGTGATTCTGGCATTGTTGGAAAGCTTGGAGATCATATCTCTAGCTGCTACCAATCCCAAAATATGAGCAGCTAAAGCAGCCCTCTTCTCTTCTTAAGACTGGTTTGCTTTGGGCACTTGAAACAGCAAAGCCCACCTAGCTGGACTTTTGTTAATGTTTTTTAGCAGAATAAAAGCACTTTTTCTGGACATGGAATAAAGACACAAAGTACACAGATATGTTTACATGTTTGGAATCCCTTTGCAATCTTCTGTGGAGCAATACTGTTAGTTATATTGGTGAAAAGTATGTGACAGACTCCCTTTAACCTATTTGTTTAATGTCTATGTCTGATGAGATGTTGTTTCTTCACCAGTTACAAGGTTGGAGCCGGTAGCATAGGGGATGGGGGAATCCTAGTGACTACAAGTTGTTATGTAGTGTGTTGCTGTTAATGTGACACCTTGGCTACAAAATTAGAAAATAGGTTCAAGCCACAGCTTTTGGAGAGAAGTCCAGTAGTGTGAGAGTTAGCCAGCGTGGCCTGGTTGTGAGTCCAAGGAAGAGTGGTCTCTAAGTCGGCGTGGAGAAACATTGAGGAACGCTAGTCAAGTGAAGGCATGGAGAGTTCAGGGCATTGTGTGGGACTGCAAACAGCTGGTCCCATGTTCGACTCTGGAGACAAAGGTGAAAGACACTCCATCCTGTTCTGGTTATATTGTTAAACTTTTGTACCCTGTGGATAATTGAGAGCACATAATGCCTGGTTCATTTTAATGAACGTGAGCTTGTTCACGTTGGCTGTGGGCAGGTGGCTGCGCTTGTCTGTGATCACCCCCTCTGCCGTGCTAAAAACACATTCGGGCAATACACTGGCCTCAGGACAGGCCAGCACCTCCAAGGCGTAAAGGGCAAGCTCAGGCCATGTGCCTAATTTGGAGACCTAGAAATTGAATGGGGCAGACCCATCAGTCAGTACGTGTAGGCATGTGCACACATACTGCTCCACCATGTTGGTAAAATGCTGCCTCCTGCTAAGACATTCCATATCAGCTGGTGGTGCTGGTTATTGTGGCGTGCTGACAAAGCTTTTCCACATTTTGGCCTCCCTTCTAGTGCTGAGCGGCAGGGGCTATATTCGAATTTGTGATATTTCACAAATATTTTTAGAATATTTGTCATATATTCGCTTAATCAAGAATTCAAGATTATTTTATTGAATGCGAAAAATCAGCAATGTAAAAATCATGTAATGCGAATTCGTAACGTGAAATACAGGCTTGGGTCACTTTGGCTACATTTTTTAAGCTGATAGAAGCTTCAGAAAGACTGGAGAAAATGGTTGGCACGGCAGAACTTTACAATAGCTTTATGTGCAGATAGAGTCAAGTGCTCCAATATATTCACGATTGCGCTAATCGGCACTGATTAGAATATTTTTCTGCACTTTGTGCAAATTCACATTTTAGCAGGTCTGACTACAGATTACTGATTGGTGCACTAAGTATTGTTGTGAACTTGACATTGCTTCCTTCTCATTGGCCCACAAGCAAGAAGCAGAGAGGAATCATGTGTTCAGATGGAAAAAAAATGCTGAATATTCGATATAACGAATATATAGCACTATATTCAAAATTTTCGCGAATTCTCGAAGTGGCGATATTCGTGATAAAAATTTGCTATTCGAATATTCGTGCTCAGCACTACTCTTCACATTTCAGAGAACTGATGGCTTGTGCCGAGCCAACGTAGAGAGTCCCAAGCCATCACTACTTCTCTAAAAGAGCTGCACCAGCTCTGCATATGTACGTACATCTAAATGTGGGCCAGTCATTGAGCCTGTCGGTGTCTGGTACAGGTCACGGCAGGGCTGACCTGTGGAGCTGTAACTATGGTCAAGGACAATATATGTCGTTAATGGCCCACTGGGTAAATGTGGTTCTGGCACAGGCACACTAGCAACTTGACCAGGTAATGACAATGCCGTCTCTGTGTTTTCATGCGGCACCAATGTCCTCCTCTGCCTCCTCATCCTCCACCTTGTCCTCAACCTTCACTGTAGGCACACTTCGGAGTGGTCCTCCAGCATACCACCTATGCAGAGCATGGCAGTGTCACTCCGCTCTGCACCTGGCCAGCGTCAACCAAGAAATCGAATCCTGACTGTCTCCTCGCCAACTGAAGATCGGAACCATGGTAACCGATAATGGGAAGAACATTGTGCAGGCACTGTGTCAAAGAGGGCTGACCCATGCTCCCTGCATGGTGTACATCTTTAATCTGGTTGTAACCCGGTTCCTGAAATCTTCCACCCAACTGCAAAATATCTTGAAAATGGCCTGGAAACTGTGCATGCATTTCAGACACTCTTACCCTGCAAAACACACCCTACTTGAGCTGCAAAGGCATAATGGTGTTCCCCAACATTGCCTCATATGCAACGTTTTCACATGTTGGAACTCCACCCTCCACATGTTAGACCGACTATATGAGCAGAAAAGGGCCGTGAATGACTTCTTGATGATGTAGGCAGACAGGACTGGAGTACGCCACTGTGTAACTTCGACGTTAGCCTGTGGCAGCTCATGCTTGTCACCTGCCGTTTGCTCAGGCCCGATGAGGAATCTACTTCATTTGTCAGTCGCCAGTACTATGGAATGAATTATGTCATTCCACTCCTTCCTGTCCTGGAGCAGATGCTGATAAATCTGCCTTGCCAGGAGACAGGAGACTGGCGGCTACATTTCACGGCCACCTGAACCATGTGGGGGCTGAATTTGCAGAGGAGGAGGACATAAACACCCAGGAATTGCATACAGAATTAGGTACTTTATCTGCCCAAGCGACAGGAGAGGAACAGGAGGAGCATGAGGAACTGGAGGGTGATGAGGAAGACCCTGACAGACCGTGGCAGTAGGCAGTGAAGATAAAGGCAGGGAGTCCTTCAAATTCCCTAGTGCAAATCTGAGTTGCTTGCGTAGTGACAGCCGTATTATCACCATTCAGCAGAGGGATGACTACTAGCTCTCCACCATGTTAGACCCTCACTACCAGGCCAAAATGGGGGCCTTTGTTCCATCTGCTGAGAGGTATGATAAACTCAACTACTATCGAGACATCCAATGTAGTCGGTTGGTCACTGCCTATGTGCGCCATTACCCATCCTCACAAAGGTCTGACTGGGGGGACCCACTGCACTCAATCTCCACTGCTATGACTGCTGGAGGAGGGGGGGGGGGTATTTGCAGCACCAGCTCCATCATCAGCAAATTAAGTCTTGTGTCTATAATGAGCACTTTTCTTAACCCGTCTACTGAAGAAACCACATAGCAGCAGCAGGACGTGGAGCAGAACCTGAACCAGCAGGTGGTGGCATACTTGGTCTGCACCCTGCCACCCCAGATCCAAGATCCCCTTGACTCCTGCACAGCCAGCAGTTTTGCATTAGAGCGGGTGTTTAGTGCAACAGGGGTCATAGTTACCCCAAAAAGAATTTGCCTTTCAACAGGAAATGTAGAGAGATTAACCTTTCTAAAGCTGAATCAAGTGTGAATCAGCCAGGATTTCCACACAACGGTGCCTGATGAATCAGACTAGATCACACTGGCAGTAATGTTCTGACTGCAGTGTACTGCAACACCAGAACCTGGTAAAAAATGGCCCGTTACTTCTACTCACGTGCTTCAGACACTAATCTGATTTTACACACTTGCTGCCCCTGCTACAATCTCTTACTGCCACCTATCATCTTGTGCTGTTACTGCCACTGCTGTTGCCCCCCTCCCAACTCTGTGAGTGGGCCAATATGTTGACTCCTCATGCTTTTGCCACCCTCACTACTCTGTGACGGGGCCACTCAGTTGACTCCTCATACTTTTGCCTCCCTCCCCACTCTGTGACTGGGCCACTATGTTGACTCCTCAAGCTGTTGCCACCCTTCCCATTCTGTGACTGGGCCACTATGTTGACTCCTCATGCTGTTGCCACCCTCATTACTCTGTGACGGAGCCACTCAGGTGACTCCTCATGCTTTTGCCACCCTCCGCACTCTATGATGGAGCCACTAGTATCCCTGCTTGGCCTTGTTGACATCCCTGTTTATTTTACCCTTCTTCTGATCTGTCAAAATAAACGAAAAATGAAAAACGGATCCTGTCTTTGGAGTATCCATAAGGCCTATATCACATGATCAGTATTTTGCATCAGGATTTGTTCATGATTTGGAAGCCAAAATCAGGAGTGGGTCCAAAACACAGAAGACATTCAAATATTCCCATCAGGTGTTATCTCTGTTTTGGACCCACTCCTGTTTTGGCCTTACCAACACTGATGGATTACTGACGGATGTTCAAAAGACAAGACCCTTTTTTTGTTCTTCTGGTGGATCAGGAGAAGGGTAAAATAAACAGTGACGTCAACAAAAACGTACTGTCATGGGGCCATTACTTGTATCAGTGGATGACAGAACAGGTTCTGTAGAAATCTATGTGGAATCAGCTGACGGTGCAAAATAAGACCACCCTTTCACTCTATAGAAGAATGTATAGGGTATGGACATCTGTACGCTGCGCTGGGAGACAGAAGTGCATGTGCTAGCTGATGGTGCTTGCAAAAGTCCAGGTGCAGGGTGGGAGGCATCCGGGCCTGCGTCTTGGACAGGGGATTGGCCAGCACTTAACACAGGCGAAGAGGAGGCAGTGGTGTGACCCGCAGACACTGATTGTGGACCCAGGCGTTCGGACCACCGATTAGGGTGCTTTGATGCCATGTGGTGGATCATGCTGGTGGTGGTGAGGTTACTAGTGTTCACACCCCTGCTCATTTTGGTACGGCACAGGTTGCAAATGACAATTCTTTTATCGTCCGCACTTTCCTCAAAAAAGCGCCAGACTGCAGAACACCTACCCCTTGGCAAGTGAGATTGCCGCAAGGGGTGCTCAGGGGAACAGTTGCGAGCCTGTTTGGTGTGGCCCGCCTTCTCCCTTTTGCCACCCCACTGCCTCTTTCAGCCTGTTGCGGTGCTGCGGATCCCTCCCCCTCTGTACTGCTGTCCTCGATTGGCTTGACACCTTCCCAGGTTGGGTCAGGGATTTCATCGTCCACCACCTCCTCTTCCACATCCTTACTTTGGTCATCCTTCATGAATTGGCGGATGAACAGGAGGGCACAACAACAACCTCACTTAATGGCAACTGTGTCTCATTATCATCATCCACCTCGTGAAACACTAATTGCCGTTAGTAGGAGTTACTAGATCTATTGCATAAACATGCTATCATAGTCTGTATTCATTCATATGTCTGTATTGCCACGTACATATACACTCACCTAAAGAATTATTAGGAACACCATACTAATACGGTGTTGGACCCCCTTTTGCCTTCAGAACTGCCTTAATTCTACGTGGCATTGATTCAACAAGGTGCTGATAGCATTCTTTAGAAATGTTGGCCCTTATTGATAGGATAGCATCTTGCAGTTGATGGAGATTTGAGGAATGCACATCCAGGGCACGAAGCTCCCGTTCCACCACATCCCAAAGATTCTCTATTGGTTTGAGATCTGGTGACTGTGGGGGCCATACAGTGAACTCATTGTCATGTTCAAGAAACCAATTTGAAATGATTTGAGCTTTGTGACATGGTGCATTATCCTGCTGGAAGTAGCCATCAGAGGATGGGTACATGGTGGTCATGAAGGGATGGACATGGTCAGAAACAATGCTCAGGTAGCCCGTGGCATTTAAACGATGGCCAATTAGCACTAAGGGGCCTAAAGTGTGCCCAGAAAACATCCCCCACACCATTACACCACCACCACCAGCCTGCACAGTGGTAACAAGGCATGATGGATACATGTTCTCATTCTGTTTACGCCAAATTCAGACTCTACCATTTGAATGTCTCAACAGAAATCGAAACTCATCAGACCAGGCAACATTTTTCCAGTCTTCAACGGTCCAATTTTGGTGAGCTCGTGCAAATTGTAGCCTCTTTTTCCTATTTGTAGTGGAGATGAGTGGTACCCGTTGGGGTCTTCTGCTGTTGTAGCCCACCTTTCTTTCCTATTCTGACATTCAGTTTGGAGTTCAGGAGATTGTCTTGACCAGGACCATAGCCCTACATGCATTGAAGCAACTGCCATGTGATTGGTTGACTAAATAATCACATTAATGAGAAATAGAACAGGTGTTCCTAATAATTCTTTAGGTGAGTGTATGTCTTTTATCAATATGTTGTTTTTGTAACAATAAAGATTTTCTATCTTATATTCTATGCGGCTGTGTTGAGTATTTATAGGGGTTTATGGTTCAATTTTAACCTCACAGCCATTACCCTTTTTGGGCTAGTTATCTCTATTGGTGTGTTTCCTGTATAGACAATTTTGTTCTTTTGCAGAGGTTAATAGTCCAATACAATGGACTTCTAGACCCGCAAAGCTTCGAGGAGATCCCAGGCTGAAGCAATTTTTAATGGTGGCACTAACAGGACACAGGATGTGGAACAAAGGAATTTATGGGACATTAAGGTGAATCTCAAAAAACCTTTCACACAAACGTTTAAAGATATGGTGGAACAAAACCTCTCAGGAGCAGTATAAAATGAGAAATCTCATACCTCGTGGGCTGAGAGTCCAGGTCTTTCCATCATATGGTACAACTCCTATAAGAGCATTCACTTATAGCCCCTATTAAGTAGGAAACTAGTCACATATGAAATATAGCAAAAAATACTTTATTAATGTAAAAAATTTTAAAAATATATAACATAGTGGAAAACAAGGGGAGAGGGAGGCCACAGGGACTCCTTCACCCCTAAACCCCTGGTAGTAGAGACCACACAGGAGCAACTACAGGTCAAGAGTCCAAGGGAGCCAAATTAAATGCAAGATTTGAGCTTAATAGGACAAATGTTACCTATATGAAGACAGATATCCTGCAATCCTGCGGTGTGTGGGGACAGTATGGAAACGTTAACCATAGCCCAATGCCAAAGTTGCACAAAAATACATAGTAACAATTCCGCACAACAGAGCATGAATGCATAAGCTACAACACAAAATACTGTATAAGAAAATAATGACTTAAATTAATTACCCATAATGGACTGGTGACCTAAGGCTCCCGATGTGCTAGTGCCCCAAAGCGTGTTTCGCCAACCCACTAGCTTCATCAGGAGGCATAAACAGGTAAGCTAAAAAGAGGGTACTTATATTAAAATTGCACCTGGAGTGAATCATTAGTTGGGCCAGGTCATCACAGCGCGCCACTTACCTCTACCAACGCGGTGTGTGCTCACATGATCCCCAGCATCATACACATACTGGATTACGCGAGGCGCAAGACACCACCTACATCAGTTGCCAGGGAGATGAGCTATAACGGAGCACTACATGATGCGCCCGCCTAGCGCATGCGTGGAATGCGTACACCCCAAGATCGAATAAGGGCACTACAATGGAAAAGAGGTGTACAGATGCCCCATCAATTAGGTGTGTCCCAATATTAAATCAGATACAATACTATTTGTAATATAGCAACCATTCACCCTTACACAAATTTCTAGATTCAATTAAATCTAAAATACAGTGAAAATACAATTCATATACAGTTAACATGATTAAGCCAAATGTGATAAAAAGTTACTATATCTTTCTATCATATGGCCTTGACATGGATCAGTTAAACAGCAAATGGGAAGAAGCCTGTAATCTTTGCTCGATGACGTGTATGCGGTTACTGGTCACCACTAATGACACAGCATTGTCTGAAGTAGATAATGAACTTAAAGGTTTGGAGGAACAATTAAATCAATTAATTAGTGATACTGATCGTGAGTCATACAAACTAGACATAGACAAAGCTCACAGAATATGGGAGAAGCAAATAAAGGAGAGGAAAACCAATAAATTCCAGAGGGACCTACAGGATTTTGAGCTGAATCGGGTATACAGGTGGAAACAGAAACAAAGAGAGCCACGAAGCAGGAGTGTCTCCATCTCCTCATCTATATCAACTGACATTGGTGACATGAGTCAGGATGGCAGTAGGAGACCATCAATAACAAGACACGGGAGAAAACGGAAAGAAAAGGGGAGATATCGTACCTCCACCAAAAAAATTCCACTCTAGTTGCCACAAATTACAGGTAATAAATCTGTCCAGTAAACAATAAATCTCTCCAGTCAACTGGAGGTCCTGAGTCTAGGTTAAAATTTTATTCACAAAACTGGTTTTGATCTCTTTAGAGTGATAAAAGATCTGAATATGTTCGCACGTAACCTCCTCTTCAAAAAATTATATCACAAGGGTGACACTGGGGACACATCTTTCACGGCTGAGGAGCACAGATCTTGAACGAATTGGCGGATGAACAGGAGGGCACAACAAGAGTGAGTAGAGTGCCTACCTCACATATACCTAGATTTAAAAAAATTCCAGCCACCTCATTATTCACTTATATAGATGTTTTTGTGGAGGTGGTCACTGAGGAACTCAGATCAGTGCGGAGGTTTACATCAGCGGATAATATGAGCAGGCAGGGGATGTCACTGACATTTATGATGTGCAAACGTTATACAGGAGATTTAGCGCAGGTAATGTCACTGCTGTCACCAGCGGCTAACGTTATACAGAAGATGTAGCGCAGGTAATGTCGCTTCTGTCGCCAGCGGCTAGCGTTATACAGAAGATGTAGCGCAGGTAATGTCTCTGCTGTCACCAGCGGCTAACGTTATACAGGAGATATAGCGCAGGTAATGTCGCTGCTGTCACCAGCGGCTAATAAAAAATTACAGGGAATGTCACAGCTATTTGGGATGCGCAAACGTTATACAGGAGATGTAGCGCAGGTAATGTCGCTGCTGTCACCAGCGGCTGGCGTTATACAGAAGATGTAGCGCAGGTAATGTCGCTGCTGTCACCAGCGGCTAACATTATACAGGAGATGTAGCGCAGGTAATGTCACTTCTGTCACCAGCGGCTGGCGTTATACAGAAGATGTAGCGCAGGTAATGTTGCTGCTGTCACCAGCGGGTAATATTATACAGGAGATGTAGCGCAGGTAATGTCGCTGCTGTCACCAGCGGCTAACGTTATACAGGAGATGTAGCGCAGGTAATGTCACTGCTGTCACCAGTGGCTAAGAAAAAATTACAGTCAATGTCACTGATATTTGGGATGCGGAAACGTTATACAGGAGAGGTACCACAGCTAATGGCGGTGCTGTCACCAGCGGCTAAGAAAAAATTACAGTCAATGTCACTGATATTTGGGATGCAGAAACGTTATACAGGAGAGGTACTACAGGTAATGGCACTGCTGTCAACAGCAGCTAAGAAAAAAATACAGTCAATGTAACAGATATTAGGGATGTAGAAACGTTATACAGAAGATGTAGCGCAGATAATGTCACTGTCTGAAGCGTCTGCGGAAAAAGTACACTGGATTTTTAGGATGTGCAAACATTATACAGGAGATGTAGCGCAGGTAATGTAACTGTCCGCAGCGGACACCGTCTACGGAAAAAGGACAATGGATGTCACAGATATTTTTAGTATGCACACACGTTAAACAGGAGGAATGACAGAACAGCTAGTCAATCTTGCTGTCTGCCCTGTAGCTATTGGGGACCCACAAGGGGAAGGAGGATGAGAATGAGGAGTTGCCACTAAAGGAGGAGTTGGAGGTGCAGTAGCAGAAGGATGATGATGGCAATGATACCTGCGATTGCACCCAATTATCTGTGGGGGACAGAGACAGAAATAACTGGCTCCTAGGGCATAATGGCCAGAATGGCTGGCTGTATGATTGCTTGCTTATACACTGACAGGTGTACCATTGACATCAAGCAGTGTGATGATTACTAAATAGCCATGACCACAGACTTTCTATTGGAATGAGATCTGGGCTTTGACTAGGCCATTCCGACACATTTACATGTTTCCCCTTAAGGCTACTTTCACACTAGCGGCAGGGGAGTCCGGCAGGCTGTTCCGGGGGGTGAACAGCCTGTCGGATCCGTCCTGCCGCTAGTTCACATGTGCCCTGGGGGCGGAGTTTTGGCGGCAGCACGGCAGCGCACGGAGAGAGGCAGCCGGACTAAAAGTACAGCATGTCTTACTTTTAGTCCGGCTGCATCTCGCCGTGCGCTGCCGTGCTGCTGCCAAAATTCCGCCCCCGCCCATATTATAGTCAATGGGGAAGGAGCGGCAGTCTGGGGGCACACGTGCTCTAGCGGCAGGACAGATCCGACAGGCTGTTCACCCGCCGGAACAGCCTGCCGGACTCCCCTGTGGCTAATGTGAAAGTACCCTTAACCACTCAAATGTTGCTTTAGCAGTGTGTTTGGGGTCATTGTCCTGCTGGAAGGTGAACCTCCGTCCTAGCCTCAAATCACGCACATAGTGGTACAGATTTTGCTCAAGAATATCCTTGTATTTAGCACCATCCATCTTTCCCTCAACGCTTACTAGTTTCCTATTCCCAGCTGCTGAAAAACATCCCCACAGCATGATGCTGCCACCACCATGTTTCACTGTGGGAATGGTGTTCTTTGGGTGATGTGATATGTTGGGTTTGCGCCAGACATAGCGTTTTCTTTGATGGCCGAAAAGTTCAATTTTAGTCTCATCAGACCAGAGCACTTTCCTCCATTTTGGGAGTCTCCCACATGCCTTTTCACAAACTCACAACATGCCTTTTTGTTTTTAGTGGAAAATAATGGCTTTCTTCTGGCCACTCTGCCATAAAGCCCAACTCTATGGATCGTACTGCTTATTGTCGTCCTATGTACGGATACTCCAGTCACTGCTGTGAAACACTGCAGCTCCTCCAGGGTTACCTTAGGTCTCTGTGCTGTGTGAGTTTTGGTGGGAGGCCGTCTCTTGGCAGGTTTGCTGTTGTGCCATGTTCTTTCCATTTGGTTATGATAGATTTGATGATGCTCCTGGGGATCTTCAAAGATTTGGATATTTTTTTTATAACCTAACCCTGACTTTTACTTCTCAACAACATTGTTCCTTACCTGTTTGGAGAGTTCCTTGGTCTTCATGACAGTGTTTGGTTACTGATGACTCTTGCTTAGGTGTTGCAGCCTCTGCGGCCTTTCAAAAAAGGTGTGTATAAGCAATGACAGATTATGTGACACTTAGATTGCACACAGGTGACATCATTTCACTAATTATGTGACTTCTGAAGGTAATTGGTTGCACCAGAGCATTTTATGGGCTTCCTAACAAAGGGAAAATCAACATTCTACGTTTTCCCTTTAAGTGCAGGGTTAAGGTGTGTTGGACTAACAACTAACTTTTAACTAATGTCCTTTGGGACTTTATTAACCTATTTTTCCCTGCACCTACCAATAGTCTTAAGACTTAACTTTTAATTTCTCTCAAATAAAAATAAAAGTGATTTGGTAATATACCAACATAACAATAGTGTATTAAAATTTTCAGTGTCACTGGCCTTTATTTGTCACTTCCATATCTAGATGCTCAAGTTGCCACAGCAGGCTACGCGTTTGCCTAACTTTATTATCGGCACTATATCTAGGATTCCTACATTTACTGAGGCACTAGTGACTACTGTTTAAAAGGGGGGCAGCGTGAGGCTCCAATTTTAAACAGTAGTCACTAGTGCCTCAGTAAATGTAGGAATCCTAGATATAGTGCCGATAATAAAGTTAGGCAAACGCGTAGCCTGCTGTGGCAACTTGAGCATCTAGATATGGAAGTGACAAATAAAGGCCAGTGACACTGAAAATTTTAATACACTATTGTTATGTTGGTATATTACCAAATCCTAACAAAGGGAAGCCCATATACGCACATGCCAATTTTCTACACTGAACAAAAATATAAATGCAACACTTTTGGTTTTGCTCCCATTTTGCATGAGCTGAACTCAAAGATCTGAAACATTTTCTACATACGCAAAAGACCCATTACTCTCAAATATTGTTCACAAATATGTCTAAATCTGTGTTAGTGAGCACTTCTCCTTTGCCGAGATAATCCATCCCACCTCACAGGTGTGGCGTATCAAGGTGCTGATTAGATAGTAGTGATGAGCGGCAGGGGCTATATTCGAATTTGTGATATTTCACGAATATTTTGTAGAATGTTCGTCATATATTCGCGAATTCGAGATTATTTTATTGAATGCGAAAAATCGGCAATGTAAAAATCGCGTAATGCGAATTCATAGCGCGAAATACAGGCGTGGGCCACTTTTGCTACATTTTTCAAGCTGCTAGAAATTTCATGAGTTTCTTCTGAGACTGGAGAAAATAGTTGGAACGGCAGAAAATTATAATAGCTCTATATGGAGATAGAGTCATATGCTTCAATATATTCGTGATTTTGCTAATCGGCAGTGATTAGAATATGTTTTCGCACTAGGTGCAAATTCACATTTTAGCAGGTCTGACTAAAGATTACTGATTGGTGCACTAAGCATTGCTGTGAACTTGACATTGCTTCCTTCTCATTGGCCCACAAGCAAGAAGCAGAGAGGAATCATGTGTTCAGATGTAGAGTTATGCGGACACCTGGATGTTTGGTTTCGACGGGTTCAGCTAAACTTCACGAAAAAGTTCGAGTTCGGGACCCGAACTTGACCCGAACTTGACCCCGAACCCCATTGAAGTCAATGGGGACCCGAACTTTTGAGCACTAAAATGGCTGTACAAATGTCATGGAAAAGGCTAGAGGACTGCAAACACCAGCAAAATGTGGTTAAGAGCATGGCAAGTGCTCTGCAAACAAAAGTGGATAGGGAAATGACTTTAAATAACATAAAATACGCAAAAAAATATAATAATCTTGATCTAGGAGGACGAGGTCCATATGGAGTAGAAGGTTGAGGAGGCGGTGGATGTGGCGGTGTATGTGGAAGCAGCGGTGGAGGAGGCAGCCTACACTGCTTTTTGGTTTTAATTTTATTTTAATTTTTTTTAATAAGGGTACACCCCAAAAAATTGGGAAATATAACCTGTGATAACCCCACTCCAGTCATGCTAAACACACGTTCAGACAATACACTGGCTGCAGGGCAGGCCAGCACCTCCAGGGCGTAAAGGGCAAGCTCAGGCCATGTGCCCAATTTGGAGACCCAGAAGTTGCAGGGGCTGACCCTGTCAGTCAGTTCGTGTAGGCATGTGCACACATACTGCCACACCATGTCGCACGTCCCCGTGATGTTCACGATCCAATTTGATATCTGCTCTATCAACTTTCAATGTTCTTTTATGTGCCTACCATGGTGATCACGGGTGGTGGGGATTCAAGGTTCCAGGCCAGAGAGGGAGCCTGAGAAAAGGATAGCACATGCAAGGGAGGTCAATAGATGAAATTTAATGTAATCGAGCGGAAATGTGGGACAAAGTATTGAAGCATAAGCTTCCAAATTAAGGAGGGGGCGCGCGGCAATTACCCACTCCCAACTCGGGGAGGAAGTGACGATAAATAACAATACAGGACTCTTAAGATGCCCTGTTATTGGAATGATTAATAAAAAATGATAGGAATGTCATTGTGGTATTTTTTATTTGTAAACGTTAGCCAGGAGAGGCCCTGCTGCCGCTTTGTTGACTCTAGATAACTTCTGCCTGTCCCTGTGACGTCTACCATCCATTTGGATATCTTCTCTATCAACTGTCGATGTTCTTTTCTGAGCCTACCATGTTGATCAGGGTTATCGGCAAATCAGGGTTCCACGCCGGAGAGGGAGCGTGAGAAAGAGAGACCACATCCAAGGGAGGTTAATTGTTTCAAATTAAAAATGATAGAGTGGAAATATGGGAAAAAGTATTAAAGCGCAAATGTGGTACAACTTGTTAAAGTTTAAGCATTAAATGAAAGGAGGTGGCGCGCATCAATTAAACAAGAATTTCTGAAATTTGATTCCCTGTCACCTATGCAGAGCAGGGGTTTATTCACTTGGTAGAGCAGAGGTCTATGACAGAAAAAAAATTACTGTCACCCGAAAATGCAAAAGAAAAATTTTAGAAATGTATTAAGCTGTCAACTAGGTAGAGGGGTATATTACAGCCAAAAATTGGTGCATTTTAACTGAAAATGTAAATGAATTTTTTTTTTTTTTACCTGTCTACTACGTATAGCAGTGGTACATCACACCAAACAATTGGTGAATTTCACCCAAAAATGTAACTGACAATTATTATTGTATTTTTTTTACCTGTCTACTAGATATAGCAGTGGTACATCACACCGAAAAATTGAAGAATTTCACCCGAAAATGTATGACAAATTAATATATTTTTTTTACCTGTCTACTAGGTATAGCAGTGGTACATCACACCCAAAAATAGGTGATTTTCATCCGAAAATGTAACTGACAAATTTTTTTTTTTTTTACCTGTCTACTAGGTATAGCAGTGGTACATTACACCCAAAAATTGTTGAATTTCACCTGAAAATCTAACTGAAAAAGTAGTGAAATGACATAAAATAAAATAAACTTTGTACAAAAAAAAATAGAAAATTGATTTATGAGGTGGAGTTCCATATGGAGTAGGAGTTTGAGGAGGCGGTGGAAGTAGTGGTGTAGGTGGAAGCGACGGTGGAGGAGGACGAGGTAGCCAACACTAGTTTTTGGGTACACTCCAAAAGAGTGTGAAATATCCAAAATACAAGAATGAGCAATTGCGCTGCAGTATAACAATGGCTGGTTAAGGCCGGTATACATGTCTATTCTGCACAAGGTACAGACAAGTCCTGTGGGATCCATGCCTGGTTCATTTTAATGAACGTGAGCTTGTCCACATTGGCTGTGGACAGGCAGCTGCGCTTGTCTGTGATGACGCCCCCTGCCATGCTAAACACACGTTCAGATAATACACTGGCTGCAGGGCAGGCCAGCACCTCCAAGGCGTAAAGGGCAAGCTCAGGCCATGTGCCCAATTTGGAGACCCAGAAGTTGAAGGGGGAGGACCCGTCATTCAGTACGTGTAGGCGTGTGGACACATACTGCTCCACCATGTTGGTGAAATGATGCCTCCTGCTAAGTCGATCCATATCAGCTGGTGGTGCTGGTTGTTGTGTCGTGCTGACAAAGCTTTTCCACGTTTCGGCCATGCTAACCATGCCTTCCGAGGCGCTGGCGGTGCCGCAGCTGCGTTGGCGACCTCTTCCTCGTCCTCTGCCTTTGCCTTGTGCTTCCACTGTGCCCCCGCTGTCAGGTGGGAATGCCACCAGTAGCGCATCTACTAGCGCGCACTTGTACTCGCGCATCTTCCGATCACGCTCCAGTAAGGGAATTAAGGACGGTACGTTGTCCTTGTAATGGGGATCCAGCAGCGTGGCAACCCAGTAATCAGCACAAGTTAGAATGTGGGCAACTCGGCGGTCGTTGCGGAGACACTGCAGCATGTAATCGCTCATGTGTGCCAAGCTGCCCAGAGGCAATGACAAGCTGTCCTCTGTGGGAGGTGTATCGTCTGTGGCCTCTGTATCCCCCCAGCCACGCACTAGTGATGGCCATGAACTGGTCTGGGTGCCACCCTGCTGTGAACATGGTTCCTCCTCCTCCATCTCCTCCTCCTCATCCTCCACCTCGTCATCCTCCAGAACTGTGCCCTGGCGGGACAATTGTGTACCTGGCGTTTGTGGGTGCAGGAACCCACCCTCTGAGCCACTTGTGAATGACTGGGCGGAAACCCTACGAAATGATCCCTCTTCCTCCTACTCCTCCTCCTGTGCCACATCCTCTTCCATCATCGCCAGGAGCGTTTTTTAAAACTATCTGTCTCCACCAGACGGAATGACAGCATTTCAAAGGCCAGTAATTTAGAAATGCTGGCATTAGGGGCTAGGGATCGTGGGTTGATAGGGGGGTACTTCCTCTTTCTTTCCAGTGTTTGGGAGATGGAGAGCTGAACGCTTCCGTGGGACATTGTGGAGATGCCCGGTGACCCAGGGGGTGGTGTTGCTGGCAGATCCTCTGTTTGCGGGGTGGCAGGTAGCACTGTCACTCCAGAGGTGGATGAAGAGGCCGAGACTGCAGCAGAAGAGGAAGCAGGAGGATCCAGAGACCTTTCTTGGTTTTTGAGGTGTCTACTCCACTGCAGCTCATGCTTAGCACTTCAATGCCTGGTCATGCAGGTTGTGCTCAGGTTGAGAACGTTTATGCCTCGCTTCAGGCTCTGATTGCACAGTATGCAAACCACTTGTGTCTTGTCGTCAGCACATTGTCTGAAGAACTGCCACGCCAGGGAACTCTTTGGAGCTGGCTTTGGTGTGCTCGGTCCCTTGCTGTGGTGGGCAGTAGCAGGCGTACTGTCTAGAGGACGGCTGCTCCGCTTTTGCACCCTGCTCCCTCTTCTGCTGTGCTGGTGGCTCTGTGCAACCACCGCCTCTTCCTCCAAACTACATAGATCACTCGCATGACCTCGATTCCATGTGGGGTCGAGGACTTCATCGTCCTCCACATCATCTTCCACCCAGTCTTCACCCCTGCCCTCCTAATTGGTCTGCACACTTTCGAAAGCCCCAGCAGTTGGCACCTGTGTTTTGTTATTATTCGAGACGTGCTGCGATGGTCCTCCCATATACTCATCTTGAAAGATAAGTGGTTTGGCATCAGTGCACTCAATCTCTTCCACTTCTGAGGCAGGGATAGGTGGATGGCCCTGGGAAACCCTGCTAACAGAGTTATCAAAAAGCAGAAGAGACTGCTGCATGACTTGGGGCTCAGACTGCTTGGTTGATTTGCAAGGAGGTGAGGTGAAAGACTGATGGACATGGGCTGCAGGTGCCAAATCTGATTTTTCAGCAGGAGACTGGGTGGGAGACAATGTGAAGGAACTGGAGGCACTGTCAGCAACACAATCTACTATCGCCTGTACTTGTTCAGGCCTCACCATTCCTAGAGCCACATTAGGCCCGACCAAATACCGCTGCAGGTTCTGCCGCCTACTCGCAACTGAGGAAGGGGTTTCACTTGTGCGTATAGCTGGCACAGATTGACTTGGGCCACGTCCCTTATTTGACGCTCTCCTCATATTTCTCAAATTTAGGATCTTGCCCTAAATGGGTATTTAATTAATAGCAGAATAGAACGACAGTATGTAAAGGGTGTGTAACGGATCGCCTGGCACCCCGACTGAGTACTTCCGTTGCTGGATGCTCCTAGCGTTTCCTGAGGTCTCCAAGCACTCTGGCAGACACCACCATCACCGAACCGAAGAAGCATATAAATCCTCTCCTTCATATGAATGCTGTAGACAGTTGAATAGGAAACCATACGAATAGGTTTACGCTCCTAGCAGTCAAACTGGAACAGCATACCATAAATCCTCCCCCAAGAATGAGATGACACTTCACTTTGAGGGTTAAAACAGGAACTGACTTTATTTAGACATAGCACACCTACTTTAAACCCCCCCAACAGCCTAATTTCCATACAATAGGGCACATGGAGGACTATGGGACAAGGAAGGGTGGGGCCCGACAATAGCAAGGGCTGATGGGAGATTTGAGGAGGGACAGAGCAGCTGGTTTAAACTGGTCTCCCAGTGTCTCTGAGACAACACCTTGCTGGGGGAACAATGGGACAGGAAAAAGGGGGAGGAGAAGAGGCACAGAACAGCAATGCCTCCAACACAGCAAACACCACAGTAAGAGCAAGACATATACAGCTCACAACACACCGCAATACAATTTAACCGAACCCATAATAACATACATAATATTTAAGACAGCCTGAATGCAATCTGCTACACAGTCTTAAAGGGCATTGTTCCTAAAAGTCATAATATGTCCACGGATGGTCCTTAAAGGGCCAGTAGCAGCAATATAAAATACCACATGCCCAAATTGCATTCAAACGTACAAATTTACCAGGGGCCATAGTCAGCAGGTAGGAGGCGGGTAGCCAGTCCTCTCCAATGCCCAGTGGCGAGGCGGGTTCCGCCACAGGGTGTATCTCACACGCCCTGATCCAGACTAGGCCTCAATTAAATTTGTTTGCTCAAAATGGCTGTCTTTCAAATACCTGAATAGAACCACAGTATCTAAAGTGTGTATCTCACAATGACATATGCAGCAAAGGATGCAAAATGTACTTTTTTGCCCAAAATGGGTTTTTGTTTAATAACTGAATATGACAGCAGTATATAACCCTTCAATTTGACACGTGCTGATGCTACAAGAGCTGTAAAATTGTGTTTTTTGCCCAAAAAGGGTGTTTTTTTAATAGAAGAATATAATCACAGTATCTAAAGGGTGTATCTCACACGTACAGATGCAAAATAGGCCGCAATTAAAGATTTGTGACAAAAATTGGTGTTTTTCAAATTACTGAATATAACCACAGTATCTAAAGGGTGTATCTCACACGCCCTGATCCAGACTAGGCCGCAATTCAAGATTTGTGCCCAAAATGGGTGTTTGTTTAATAACTGAATAGAACCACACTATGTAAAGGCTGTATCTCACAATGACATATGCAGCAAAGGCTGCAAAATAAACTTTTTTTCCCCCAAAACGGGTGTTTGTTTAATAACTGAATATGACAGCAGTATATAACCCTTGAATTTCACACGTGCTGATGCAGCAAGGGCTGTAAAATTGGGTATTTGGGCAAAAAAGTGTGTTTTTAAAAACCAAGAAAATTATGGCTGTATTTCTAGCTTAAATTGCACACTGACTAATCCAGATGTTGGATATTGCCAAAAAAGTGTGTTTTTTTAGTAACAGAATATGAAAGCTGTATATATTAAACTGGAATTTCACACATGCAGATCTGTAAAATAGTGGATTTTGGAAAAAAATAAGTATGTTTTTAAAAACACAGAAAATTATGGCTGTATTTCTAGCTTAAATTGCACACTGACTAATCCAGATGTTGTATATTGCCCAAAAAAGGGTGTTTTTTTTACTAAAAGAATATGAAAGCTGTATATAACCCTTGAATTTCACACGTGCTGATGCTGCAAGGGCTGTAAAATTGGGTATTTTGGCAAAAAAGTGCACACTGACTAATCCTGTAAATGCACCAGATGTTGTATATTGCCAAAAAAGGGTGATTTTTTTTTTAAACCAGATTATTAGTGCAGTTTTTCAACCTTGGATTTCAATGTCACAAAAGCTCAGATGCAGTGCTGGTGCACTGATCTTGCATAAAATGCCCTCCGCTGCCGCCGCCCACCTAACTAACAGACGGACAAAAGTAATTTTTTTCGGTCAGTGAGTTCAGAGCAGGGTAAAAAGATTGTTCCCTACACCCACACAACTAAATCTATGTAGATTGCTGAGTTAGATTCAAGTTCTGAACAAAGATTCTCTCCTATTCTCTCCCTCACAGCAGCAGCATCCTTTCCCTACACTAGTAACAGCAAAGTGATGTGCAGCGCTACGTGACTCAAGCTTATATAGAGCCTGGGTCACATGCTGCACTGGCCATTCACAGCCATGCCTACTAATGATGGCTTCTAAGGTCAGACAGTCAAACGCTTGTTGATTGGCTGCTCTGCAGCCTTTCAAAAAGCGCCAAGAAAGCGCCGAACCCCGAACCCCAACTTTTACTAAAATGTTCGGGTTCGGGGTCCAAATATCCTAAAGTTTGGTACGAACCCGAACTTTACAGTTCGGGTTCGCTAAACCCTTTTCAGATGGAAAAAAATGCTGAATATTCGATATAACGAATATATAGCACTATATTCTAAATATTTGCAAATTCTCGAAGTGGAGATATTCGCAATAAAAATTCGCTATTCGAATATTCACGCTCAACAATACTCCCTTCTGAGGTGCTAGCTCCTTAGCCTTCGCCTTGTGCTTCCACTGAGCCCCAGCTGTCAGGTGGGAATGCCATCAGCAGCGCGACTATCAGCGTGCGTTTGTACTCGCGCATCTTACAATCATGCTCCAGTGACTGAATTAAGGACGGCACGTTGTCCTTGTAGAGGGGATCCAGCAGCGTGGCCACCCAGTAATCAGCACTGGTTAGAATGTGGGCAACTCGGCGGTTGTTGCGCAGGCACTGCAGCATGTAGTCGCTCGTGTGTGCCAGGCTGCCCAGACAAGCTGTCCTCTGTGGGAGGTGTATTGTCTGTGTCCTCTGTATCCCCCCAGCCGCGCTCCGGTCTCCAGTGATGCCCATGAGCTGCTGTGGGTGCCATTCTGCTGTGAACACAGTTCCTCCTCATCATCATCATCCTCTTCCTCCTCCAGAACTGTGCCCTGGCTGGACAGTTGTGTACCTGGCCTCTGTTGGTGCAGGAACCCACCCTCCGAGCCACTTGTGAATGACTGGCCTGATAACCGTGGAAATGATCTATCTTCCTCCTGTGCCACATCCTCTTCTATCGTCGCCTGAAGCGTATTTTCATGGAGACATAGAAATGGCTTAGTAACACTGAGGACGGCCTCATTGGCACTGGCCATGTTGGTGGAGCACTCGAAGCAGCGCAACATTGCACACATGTCCCGCTTTGAGGCCCTCTCATTGGTGGTGCTGTTCTGCAAAGCGACTCACCCGTGCGTGCTGCAGCTGAAACTCCACTATCGCCTGCTTCTTGCTCGCACAGTCTCTCCAGCATGTGCAAGGTGGAGTTCCACCTTGTGGGTACGTCGCATAAGAGGTGGTGAGCGTTACACTACAGCGCAGACAGGCGAGCGGCAGCAGGGTAAGAACGCTGAAAGTGAGCACAGAAGGCCTGCACTTTCTGCAGCAGTTTTGACATATTAGGGTAATTTTTCAGGAACCTCTGAATCTCTGCACTACCAAATTCAGCACATGCGCCAGGCAAGGGATGTGCATCAAATGGGCTAGGCCCCGAGCTGCTATGAGATTTTGCCAGTTATCGCACACCACCAGGCCAGGCTTGAGGCTCAGTGGCACCAAAAAAAAATATATAATAATAATAAAAATAAAATAAAAAAAAACCCTCACCTCATCCACTTGATCGCGCAGCCAGCATCCTCTTCTTTCTTCTTTCTGCAGGACCTGCTAAAGGACCTGCGATGATGTCATCACGCTCACCACGTAGTGAGAGCAGTGACGTCACCGCAGGTCCTGCTGAATGAAGATAGAAGAGGATGCCAGCTGCGCGATCAAGTGGATGAGGTGAGTTTTTTCATTATTTTTAACTATTACTAATTAAAATGTGGCTAGCTGCCAAAAGTGAATATATCTAGATGGTGTAGGGATTCGCTCTGGTAGGCAGGGTAAGCAGACGCAGTACAGAGGCAAAAACACGGTAGTAAAGCAAAAGTCAGTGTTTATTCACACAACAAGGGGAAAAAATAACACAAACACTTGGCAGAGTCCTGGTGTTAATTCACACCACAGAAATTCCTCATGTTATTTCACACGGCCAAAGTCCACAGAACTCAAAACAAACACGTCACCTGAATATCCACAGCAGGCTTTAGGGTGCCTGGCTTCCAGCTGGTGGCTCTCATGCAGCTCCCAGAGACACAGAGCCTTCACAGCTCCACTTTTACTTGGAGGAACATACCACACCCAGCTGTGCTGCTGGCTGGGTTTTTAAACCCCAGCCCAAAACCTGGCCTGGACGTGGGGAACAGCCACCCACCCTGCTCTTTGGCTGCTCCCAATAAGAACCGGCCCGGATCGGCTTTACAGCCACACTAAGAAAAAACAGTGTCAGCGAGCACTAGCTGCGGCTGACACATAAAATAACCGGTTCTTATCTCACCGAGGCCAGGAACCTCGGTGACACGTACCTTCCGTCAATGATGGACCCTTGCGCCTTCCTACAATGGGGACTGTCACCCAGCTATGGATTCTGTGCAGCATACAGTTATAGCGCTATAGCTCAGTGATATACCGTATATCGAGACACTGTCCCCCATTTGTTGGAGGGTGGGGATGTCAGGTGTGCCTTATTGAGATATAGCACTACTGCTATTAGCATTCAGTAATCCCCTGAGCCTAACATACGGCTCACTGGGGTCCCGGCTTTGAGGTGTGCTACACAAAGAGGTGCCACCTGCTTAACAATCCCTATACCCTCCTTTGAGGCTGGATACAGGTATACTGATTCCCTAACTCACATCCTGCTCGACGCGTTTCTCTGCTAGACATAAGCCAGCAGATCCTTAGCGCGGGGAAAAGAGCACCAAACAAACAATAATGGATGCTGCACGCTGATGATATTGAGAGTACAGCGAGACGGCCATCATAGTGCCGGAGGCTACGCATCGCTGTACGCTCAATATCATCAGCGTGCAGCATCCATTATTGTTTGTTTGGTGCTCTTTTCCCCGCGCTAAGGATCTGCTGGCTTATGTCTAGCAGAGAAACGCTTCGAGCAGGATGTGAGTTAGGGAATCAGTATACCTGTATCCAGCCTCAAAGGAGGGTATAGGGATTGTTAAGCAGGTGGCACCTCTTTGTGTAGCACACCTCAAAGCCGGGACCCCCGTATGTTAGGCTCAGGGTAATTGCTGAATGCTAATAGCAGTAGTGCTATATCTCAATAAGGCACACCTGACATCCCCACCCTCCAACAAATGGGGGACAGTGTCTCGATATACGGTATATCACTGATCTATAGCGCTATAACTGTATGCTGCACAGAATCCATAGCTGGGTGACAGTCCCCATCTAGATAAATTCACTTTTGGCAGCTAGCCACATTTTAATTAGGAATAACTAAAAAAAATTTGGGTTTTCATTTTATACCGGAGCTCTAAAGATTTATAATTGTTAATTTGTCCTCAAGAGTATAGATGCAAACCTTTATGTGACACACGGAGTTAATTATTATTTTTAACTTCTCAATGGCAATTTATTTAGCAGGCACAGTTCATAAGGGAGCCTGTTGGTACACAGAAGAGCAGACACAGTTCATAAGGCAAGGGGAGCTATGGTGGCACTGGTATAATATTGTGCCAGCACCACCATAGTCCCCCCCCCCCTCGTGAGTTGTGCCTGTGTGCTGTTTATAGTGGACAGTGCCCTCAGACAATGAATGGGGCCAATCGGAAGCGTTTTTTTTCCAGGTATTGAGACCCTATGACGGATCTCAATACCGGAAAATAGAAACGCAAGTGTGAAAGTAGCCTAATACGTACCCCGCTCCCCGGCACCTGCGTCGCTCCTAATGCCTACACGGCTGCAACTGCTGGGGGTATGGCAGTGGAAGAGCCAGGGCAGGTGGTGGGATGGGCCAGTGGTAGTTAGTGGGCGGAGTTAGTGGGGCTCCATTCAGATTCTTGATATGGGGCCCAATGATTTCTATGTACGCCCCTGGTGGGCACCTGTGTTTCGTCATCATCAGAGATGTGCTGCAGTGGTCCTCCCATGTCCACATCCTGAAACATAAGTGGTTGGGCATCAGTGCACTCAATCTCTTCCACTTCTGGGGCAGGGCTAGGTGGATGGCCCACGGAAACCCTGCCAGCAGAGTCATGAAAAAGCATAAGAGACTGCTGCATGACTTGGGGCTCAAACTGCTTGGCTGATTTGCAAGGGGTAAAGTGAAAGACAGATGCCCATGGGCTGCAGGTGCCAACTCTGCGCTTTCAGCAGGGGACCGGGTGGGAGACAATGTGAAGGAACTGGAGGCACTGTCAGCCACCCAATCTACTACTGCCTCGACTTGTTGTGGCCTCACCATTCATACACCGGTATTCAAGCCTACAAAATAACGCTGAGCGTTTTGTCGCCTACATGCACCTGAGGAAGGTGTTTCATTTGGGCGTGTAGCTGGCACAGATCAACCACGTCCTCTCTCTGCAACAGGAGCTCCACCAACTCCAGCAGCACCACGACCAGGGCCACGTCCCTTATTTTAATGCTCTCCTCAATTTTTAAGGTCACCCAGTGAACTAACAGTCAGATTAACTATATTAATTTTCCTGTCACGTATGCAGTGCAGGTGTATCTCACACAAAAAATGGGTATATGTCACCCACCGATCTAACAGATGGATTAGCTATATTAATAACCCTGTCACGTATCCAGTGCAGGTGTACCTCACACCAAAAATAGGTATATGTCACCCAACAATCTAACAGAAGGATAAACTATATTAACTTCCTTTCACAGATGGAGTGCAGGTGTACCTCACACAAAAAATTAGTATATGTCACCCACCGAACTAACAGACGGATTAACTATATTCATTTTCCTTTCGCATATGCAGTGCAGGTGTACCTCACACCAAAAATGGGTATATGTCACCCACCGATCTAACAGACGGATTAGCTATATTAATAACCCTGTCACGTATCCAGTGCAGGTGTACCTCACACCAAAAATAGGTATATGTCACCCAACAATCTAACAGAAGGATAAACTATATTAACTTCCTTTCACAGATGGAGTGCAGGTGTACCTCACACAAAAAATTAGTATGTGTCACCCACCGAACTAACAGACGGATTAACTATATTCATTTTCCTTTCGCATATGCAGTGCAGGTGTACCTCACACCAAAAATGGGTATATGTCACCCACAGATCTAACAGAAGGATTAAATATATAACTTTCCCTGTCAGGGATGCAGTGCAGATGTACCTCATACAAAAAATTAGTATATGTCACCCACCAAACTAACAGACGGATTAACTAGATTAATTTCCCTGTCAGGGATGCAGTGCAGGTGTGCCTCACACCAAAAATGGGTATATGTCACCCACCGAACTAACAAACAGATTAACTATATATTTTTGTGTCAGAGGTACAAAGATGGTGCATTGCACCCACAAAAAAAATCACTATAGGTCACCCATAGAATAAATGGCCAGATGAGATTCCTAACACTCTCCCTCACTTCAGCTGCCTGCTTCCTGTCCCTGCACTACTCAGAGCTGATGGGCGGTGCTACACGTGATCCAGCTTGTATAGAGGCTGGGTCACATGATGCATCGGCCAATCACAGCCATGCCAATACTCGGCATGGCTTTGATGCTTCTAAGTGTCCACAGCTTACAAGCTTGTTGATTGGCTGCCCTGTAGCCTTTCAACAAGCTTTATTAAATGCATGAATACAAAACTCTAACCCAAACTTTTGCTGCAAAGTTCGGGTTCGGGTCCGGGTTACTTTACAGTCCAGGTTTGCTCAACACTAGAGTTGAGCGAACACCTGGATGTTCGGGTTCGAGAAGTTCGGCCGAACATCCCGGAAATGTTCGGGTTCGGGATCCGAACCCGATCCGAACTTCGTCCCGAACCCGAACCCCATTGAAGTCAATGGGGACCCGAACTTTTCGGCACTAAAAAGGCTGTAAAACAGCCCAGGAAAGAGCTAGAGGGCTGCAAAAGGCAGCAACATGTAGGTAAATCCCCTGCAAACAAATGTGGATAGGGAAATGAATTAAAATAAAAATTAAATAAATAAAAATTAACCAAAATCAATTGGAGAGAGGTTCCATAGCAGAGAATCTGGCTTCCCGTCACCCACCACTGGAACAGTCCATTCTCAGATATTTAGGCCCCGGCACCCAGGCAGAGGAGAGAGGTCCCGTAACAGAGAATCTGTCTTCATGTCAGCAGAGAATTAGTCTGCATGTCATAGCAGAGAATGAGGCTTCACGTCAGCCACCACTGCAACAGTCCATTGGCATATATTTAGGCCCAGCACCCAGGCAGAGGAGGGAGGTCCCGTAACAGAGAATCTGTCTTCATGTCAGCAGAGAATTAGTCTGCATGTCATAGCAGAGAATGAGGCTTCACGTCAGCCACCACTGCAACAGTCCATTGGCATATATTTAGGCCCAGCACACACACAGGCAGAGGAGAGAGGTCCCGTAACAGAGAATCTGGCTTCATGTCAGCAGAGAATCAGTCTGCATGTCATAGCAGAGAATGAGGCTTCACGTCAGCCACCACTGCAACAGTCCATTGGCATATATTTAGGCCCAGCACCCAGGCAGAGGAGGGAGGTCCCGTAACAGAGAATCTGTCTTCATGTCAGCAGAGAATTAGTCTGCATGTCATAGCAGAGAATGAGGCTTCACGTCAGCCACCACTGCAACAGTCCATTGGCATATATTTAGGCCCAGCACCCAGGCAGAGGAGGGAGGTCCCGTAACAGAGAATCTGTCTTCATGTCAGCAGAGAATTAGTCTGCATGTCATAGCAGAGAATGAGGCTTCACGTCAGCCACCACTGCAACAGTCCATTGGCATATATTTAGGCCCAGCACACACACAGGCAGAGGAGAGAGGTCCCGTAACAGAGAATCTGGCTTCATGTCAGCAGAGAATCAGTCTGCATGTCATAGCAGAGAATGAGGCTTCACGTCAGCCACCACTGCAACAGTCCATTGGCATATATTTAGGCCCAGCACCCAGGCAGAGGAGGGAGGTCCCGTAACAGAGAATCTGTCTTCATGTCAGCAGAGAATTAGTCTGCATGTCATAGCAGAGAATGAGGCTTCACGTCAGCCACCACTGCAACAGTCCATTGGCATATATTTAGGCCCAGCACCCAGGCAGAGGAGGGAGGTCCCGTAACAGAGAATCTGTCTTCATGTCAGCAGAGAATTAGTCTGCATGTCATAGCAGAGAATGAGGCTTCACGTCAGCCACCACTGCAACAGTCCATTGGCATATATTTAGGCCCAGCACACACACAGGCAGAGGAGAGAGGTCCCGTAACAGAGAATCTGGCTTCATGTCAGCAGAGAATCAGTCTGCATGTCATAGCAGAGAATGAGGCTTCACGTCAGCCACCACTGCAACAGTCCATTGGCATATATTTAGGCCCAGCACCCAGGCAGAGGAGGGAGGTCCCGTAACAGAGAATCTGTCTTCATGTCAGCAGAGAATTAGTCTGCATGTCATAGCAGAGAATGAGGCTTCACGTCAGCCACCACTGCAACAGTCCATTGGCATATATTTAGGCCCAGCACCCAGGCAGAGGAGGGAGGTCCCGTAACAGAGAATCTGTCTTCATGTCAGCAGAGAATTAGTCTGCATGTCATAGCAGAGAATGAGGCTTCACGTCAGCCACCACTGCAACAGTCCATTGGCATATATTTAGGCCCAGCACACACACAGGCAGAGGAGAGAGGTCCCGTAACAGAGAATCTGGCTTCATGTCAGCAGAGAATCAGTCTGCATGTCATAGCAGAGAATGAGGCTTCACGTCAGCCACCACTGCAACAGTCCATTGGCATATATTTAGGCCCAGCACACACACAGGCAGAGGAGAGAGGTCCCGTAACAGAGGATCTGGCTTCATGTCAGCAGAGAATCAGTCTGCATGTCATAGCAGAGAATCAGGCTTCACGTCAGCCACCACTGCAACAGTCCATTGTCATAAATTTAGGCCCAGCACCCAGGCAGAGGAGAGAGGTCCCGTAACAGACAATCTGGCTTCATGTCAGCAGAGAATTAGTCTGCATGTCATAGCAGAGAATGAGGCTTCACGTCAGCCACCACTGCAACAGTCCATTGGCATATATTTAGGCCTAGCACACAGGCAGAGGAGAGAGGTCCCGTAACAGAGAATCTGGCTTCATGTCAGCAGAGAATCAGTCTGCATGTCATAGCAGAGAATGAGGCTTCACGTCACCCACCACTGCAACAGTCCATTGGCATATATTTAGGCCTAGCACACAGGCAGAGGAGAGGTTCATTCAACTTTGGGTAGCCTCGCAATATAATGGTAAAATGAAAATAAAAATAGGATTGAATGAGGAAGTGCCCTGGAGTCCAATAATATATGGTTATGGGGAGGTAGTTAATGTCTAATCTGGACAAGGGACGGACAGGTCCTGTGGGATCCATGCCTGGTTCATTTTTATGAACGTCAGCTTGTCCACATTGGCTGTAGACAGGCGGCTGCGTTTGTCTGTAATGACGCCCCCTGCCGTGCTGAATACACGTTCAGACAAAACGCTGGCTGCCGGGCAGGCCAGCACCTCCAAGGCATAAAAGGCTAGCTCTGGCCACGTGGACAATTTAGAGACCCAGAAGTTGAATGGGGCCGAACCATCAGTCAGTACGTGGAGGGGTGTGCACACGTACTGTTCCACCATGTTAGTGAAATGTTGCCTCCTGCTAACACGTTGCGTATCAGGTGGTGGTGCAGTTAGCTGTGGCGTGTTGACAAAAGTTTTCCACATCTCTGCCATGCTAACCCTGCCCTCAGAGGAGCTGGCCGTGACACAGCTGCCTTGGCGACCTCTTGCTCCTCCTCTGCCTTGGCCTTGGGCTTCCACTTGTTCCCCTGTGACATTTGGGAATGCTCTCAGTAGCGCGTCTACCAACGTGCGCTTGTACTCGCGCATCTTCCTATCACGCTCCAGTGCAGGAAGTAAGGTGGGCACATTGTCTTTGTAGCGTGGATCCAGCAGGGTGGCAACCCAGTAGTCCGCACAGGTTAAAATGTGGGCAACTCTGCTGTCGTTGCGCAGGCACTGCAGCATGTAGTCGCTCATGTGTGCCAGGCTGCCCAGGGGTAAGGACAAGCTGTCCTCTGTGGGAGGCGTATCGTCATCGTCCTGCCTTTCCCCCCAGCCACGCACCAGTGATGGACCCGAGCTGCGTTGGGTACCACCCCGCTGTGACCATGCTTCATCCTCATCCTCCTCCACCTCCTCCTCATCCTCGTCCTCCTCGTCCTCCAGTAGTGGGCCCTGGCTGGCCACATTTGTACCTGGCCTCTGCTGTTGCCAAAAACCTCCCTCTGAGTCACTTCGAAGAGACTGGCCTGAAAGTGCTAAAAATGACCCCTCTTCCTCCTCCTCCTCCTCCTCCTGGGCCACCTCCTCTTCCATCATCGCCCTAAGTGTTTTCTCAAGGAGACATAGAAGTGGTATTGTAACGCTGATAACGGTGTCATCGCCACTGGCCATGTTGGTGGAGTACTCGAAACAGCGCAACAGGGCACACAGGTCTCGCATGGAGGCCCAGTCATTGGTGGTGAAGTGGTGCTGTTCTGTAGTGCGACTGACCCGTGCGTGCTGCAGCTGAAACTCCACTATGGCCTGCTGCTGCTCGCACAGTCTGTCCAGCATGTGCAAGGTGGAGTTCCACCTGGTGGGCACGTCGCATATGAGGCGGTGAGCGGGAAGGCCGAAGTTACGCTGTAGCGCAGACAGGCGAGCAGCAGCAGGATGTGAACGCCGGAAGCGCGAACAGACGGCCCGCACTTTATGCAGCAGCTCTGACATGTCGGGGTAGTTGTGAATGAACTTCTGCACCACCAAATTCAGCACATGCGCCAAGCAAGGGATGTGCGTCAAATTGGCTAGTCCCAGAGCTGCAACGAGATTTCGCCCATTATCACACACCACCAGGCCGGGCTTGAGGCTCACCGGCAGCAACCACTCGTTGGTCTGTTGTTCAATACCCCGCCACAACTCCTGTGCGGTGTGGGGCCTGTCCCCCAAACATATGAGTTTCAGAATGGCCTGCTGACGTTTACCCCGGGCTGTGCTGAAGTTGGTGGTGAAGGTGTGTGGCTGACTGGATGAGCAGGTGGAAGAAGAGGAGGAGGAAGCCGAGAAGGAGGAGGTGGCAACAGGAGGCAAAGAATGTTGCCCTGCGATCCTTGGCGGCGGAAGGACGTGCGCCAAACAGCTCTCCGCCTGGGGCCCAGCTGCCACTACATTTACCCAGTGTGCAGTTAGGGAGATATAGCGTCCCTGGCCGTGCTTACTGGTCCACGTATCTGTGGTTAGGTGGACCTTGCTACAGATGGCGTTGCGCAGTGCACACTTGATTTTATCGGATACTTGGTTGTGCAGGGAAGGCACGGCTCTCTTGGAGAAGTAGTGCCGGCTGGGAACAACATACTGTGGGACAGCAAGCGACATGAGCTGTTTGAAGCTGTCTGTGTCCACCAGCCTAAATGACAGCATTTCATAGGCCAGTAGTTTAGAAATGCTGGCATTCAGGGCCAGGGATCGAGGGTGGCTAGGTGGGAATTTACGCTTTCTATCAAATGTTTGTGAGATGGAGAGCTGAACGCTGGCGTGTGACATGGTTGAGACGCTTGGTGACGGAGGTGGTGGTGGTGGTGTTGGTGGTACATCCCCTGTTTGCTGGGCGGCAGGTGCCAACGTTCCTCCAGAGGCGGAGGAAGAGGCCGAGGCGGCAGCAGCAGAATAGGCCGAGGCGGCAGCAGCAGAAGAGGTAGCAGGGGGAGCCTGAGTGACTTCCTTGGTTTTAAGGTGTTTACTCCACTGCAGTTCATGCTTTGCATGCAGGTGCCTGGTCATGCAGGTTGTGCTCAGGTTCAGAACGTTAATGCCTCGCTTCAGGCTCTGATGGCACAGCGTGCAAACCACTCGGGTCTTGTCGTCAGCACATTGTTTGAAGAAGTGCCATGCCAGGGAACTCCTTGAAGCTGCCTTTGGGGTGCTCGGTCCCAGATGGCGGCGGTCAGTAGCAGGCGGAGTCTCTTGGCGGCGGGTGTTCTGCTTTTGCCCACTGCTCCCTCTTTTGCTACGCTGTTGGCTCGGTCTCACCACTGCCTCTTCCTCCGAACTGTGAAAGTCAGTGGCACGACCTTCATTCCATGTGGGGTCTAGGACCTCATCGTCCCCTGCATCGTCTTCCACCCAGTCTTGATCCCTGACCTCCTGTTCAGTCTGCACACTGCAGAAAGACGCAGCAGTTGGCACCTGTGTTTCGTCATCATCAGAGACATGCTGAGGTGGTATTCCCATGTCCTCATCATCAGGAAACATAAGTGGTTGTGCGTCAGTGCATTCTATGTCTTTCACCGCTGGGGAAGGGCTAGGTGGATGCCCTTGGGAAACCCTGCCAGCGGAGTCTTCAAACAGCATAAGAGACTGCTGCATAACTTGAGGCTGAGACAGTTTCCCTGGTATGCATGGGGGTGATGTGACAGACTGATGGGGTTGGTTTTCAGGCGCCATCTGTGCGCTTTCTGCAGAAGACTGGGTGGGAGATAATGTGAACGTGCTGGATCCACTGTCGGCCACCCAATTGACTAATGCCTGTACCTGCTCAGGCCTTACCATCCTTAGAACGGCATTGGGCCCCACCATATATCGCTGTAAATTCTGGCGGCTACTGGGACCTGAGGTAGTTGGTACACTAGGACGTGTGGATGTGGCAGAACGGCCACGTCCTCTCCCAGCACCAGAGGGTCCACTAACACCACCACGACCATGTCCACGTCCGCGTCCCTTACTAGATGTTTTTCTCATTGTTATGGTTCACCACAACAACAAATATATTATTTGGCCCAATGTATTGTATTCAAATTCAGCGGGATATAAATTTGAGGCCTAGTATTTAGGCGCTGGGTGACCGGTATGGATTTAGTGACAGAATTAGACTTGGAAATGCACAGAAGCGTGTGTGTGTGAAGTTATTCTGAATGACCCAATGTGCACCTTGAATATTATATACCCTTTTAGGGATAGATTTCAAATAGCTCTGATATAGCAGAAACCACTAAATTATGAAATTGCTAAATTGGGAATTGTATTTCAACCCAGAACAAGAAATGTGCTTGAACGGACACTAAATAACTCGCCCAGCTACAGCACTAACGAGAGATTTAGCAGGATATAAATTTGAGGCCTAGTATTTAGGCGCTGGGTGACAGGTATGGGTTTAGTGACAGAATTAGACTTGGAAATACACAGTAGCGGGTGTGTGTGAAGTTATTCTGAATGACCCAATGTGCACCTTGAATATTATATACCCTTTTAGGGATAGATTTCAAATAGCTCTGATATAGCAGAAACCACTAAATTATGAAATTGCTAAATTGGGAATTGTATTTCAACCCAGAACAAGAAATGTGCTTGAACGGACACTAAATAACTCGCCCAGCTACAGCACTAACGAGAGATTTAGCAGGATATAAATTTGAGGCCTAGTATTTAGGCGCTGGGTGACAGGTATGGGTTTAGTGACAGAATTAGACTTGGAAATACACAGTAGCGGGTGTGTGTGAAGTTATTCTGAATGACCCAATGTGCACCTTGAATATTATATACCCTTTTAGGGATAGATTTCAAATAGCTCTGATATAGCAGAAACCACTAAATTATGAAATTGCTAAATTGGGAATTGTATTTCAACCCAGAACAAGAAATGTGCTTGAACGGACACTAAATAACTCGCCCAGCTACAGCACTAACGAGAGCTTTAGCAGGATATAAATTTGAGGCCTAGTATTTAGGCGCTGGGTGACAGGTATGGGTTTAGTGACAGAATTAGACTTGGAAATACACAGTAGCGGGTGTGTGTGAAGTTATTCTGAATGACCCAATGTGCACCTTGAATATTATATACCCTTTTAGGGATAGATTTCAAATAGCTCTGATATAGCAGAAACCACTAAATTATGAAATTGCTAAATTGGGAATTGTATTTCAACCCAGAACAAGAAATGTGCTTGAACGGACACTAAATAACTCGCCCAGCTACAGCACTAAGGACAGATTTAGCTGGATATAAATTTGAGGCCTAGTATTTAGGCGCTGGGTGACAGGTATGGGTTTAGTGACAGAATTAGACTTGGAAATGCACAGTAGCGGGTGTGTGAAGTTATTCTGAATGACCCTATGTGCACCTTGAATATTATATACCCTTTTAGGGATAGATTTCAAATAGCTCTGATACAGCAGAAACCACTAAATTTTTAAATTGCTAAATTGGGAATTGTATTTCAACCCAGAACAAAAAATGTGCTTTGACGGACACTAAATAACTTTCCCAGCCACAACAGGACAGCGGTAACGAGAGATTTAGCGGGATATAAATTTGAGGCCTAGTATTTAGGCGCTGGGTGACCGGTATGGATTTAGTGACAGAATTAGACTGGGATATGGCCAAAAAATAACCACACTATTGCTGGTTAAATGCACTTGGTGATGGGCGCAGCTTGCCCCTGATGTAGTATATGGCCAAAAAATGAACAGACTATTGCTGGTTAAATGCACTTGGTGTCACAGCTTGACCAACCACACTACTGAGGGTTAAATGCACTTGGTGACGGGCGCAGCTTGCCCCTGATTTAGTATATGGCCAAAAAATGAACAGACTATTGCTGGTTAAATGCACTTGGTGTGATAGCTTGACCAACCACACTACTGAGGGTTAAATGCACTTGGTGTGACAGCTTCACCCTGATGTAGGCTTTAGCCAAAAAACAACCACACCATTGAGGGTTAAATGCACTTGGTCGCAGCTTGTGCTGGCGCACCACAAGACACAAAATGGCCGCCGATCACCCCAGAAAAATGTGACTGACAAACGGTCTGGGCAGCCTAAAAACAGTGAGCAATTGAGGATCAGCAGCTCAATGATCCACAGCTGCAGATCGATCAGTTAATCAAGTCCTTTGGAGGAGTTAATCTGCCTAATCTCGCCCTACTGTCGCAGCCGCAACCTCTCCCTACGCTAATCAGAGCAGAGTGACGGGCGGCGCTATGTGACTCCAGCTTAAATAGAGGCTGGGTCACATGGTGCTCTGGCCAATCACAGCCATGCCAATAGTAGGCATGGCTGTGATGGCCTCTTGGGGCAAGTAGTATGACGCTTGTTGATTGGCTGCTTTGCAGCCTTTCAAAAAGCGCCAAGAAAGCGTCACAAAAGCGCGAAGAAAGCGACGAACACCGAACCCGAACCCGGACTTTTACGAAAATGTCCGGGTTCGGGTCCGTGTCACGGACACCCCAAAATTCGGTACGAACCCGAACTATACAGTTCGAGTTCGCTCATCCCTACTCAACACTAATAGCAAAGTGTCTGAATACTTATGTTCATGTGAAATTTTAGTTTTTCCTTTTTAATAAATTTTGAAAATAAACTTGTAAAATTCTATTTTCACTTTTTCATTATGGGGTATTGATTGCAGATTGATTGAAGAAAATTGTATTTTTTTTATTTTAGCAAAAGATTCAACATGTGAATGTAGAAAAAAGTGAAAGGGTTTAAAGACTTTCTAAATGCATTGTATATGCTGACACAAATGAGCTCCACACTTCAAGGATAATTCACTGTGCTTCCATTGTCTGAGCCTGCATTATTTTATTAATACCTAGAAAGAAAGACTAAAGGCAAAGTAAAGTCATGGATATGACTTTATGAATGTTAAATCAAGTGTCCTGGTAGTCTAGACAAAAACTTTCTACAAAACATTTTCTTCTAGCTATTCAAATTTCTGTCTTGCAATTTCTATTTTCCATTTCCCCATGACATATTTTAAATTTTTAGCCACGACAAAAATCTAAGAATTAAATGAGTTTTCCAGGCAGAAAATGTTGTTAAAAAGATATCAGAAAGGGTTAAAAATAACAAAGAAGCTTAATCACCTCCACAGATTCCCTACCACTGCCGTTTCAAGACTGCTCCAGTCCCCTTTGCTCTCCTCCTTCTATCCCACCTCAACACACTAGAAATGCCAAGAATGAGCCATCCAGGCAACTACTGTCCTTAAAAGGGTTGTCCAAGATTTTGATAGGTTATCAATATCAGATCTGCTGGGGTTTAACACCCTGCATCAACGGACAGAGCTGTATAGTGCCAGTGTCAACTTCTGGCACCAGAGATACAAAGCGCAGCTGATCTGTGGGGGTCGGGGTGTTAGATGCCCAGTGATCTGATATTGATGGCCTATCCTGAGGATATACCATCAATGTCAAAATCCTGGGCAAGATCTTTAAGCAGTGACCCACCTCAGTGAGTGAATGGCATGTTCACTGCATGAGGCAGCAGCAACTGGCACAGCCAGTTTAAAAAAGTAGCGACGGGAGATTGGTGGAAGTGAGTAGAGCATCTTTGTTACTTTTGTTATCTGCCTCGAAACCTAAGTAAGTGAAGTGCAACTCCATTTCTTCCAAATTGCAATTGGGGGTTTTGAAATGCAAATACTTTGTGGTTCTCCTGCTTCCCGGAAATTGAAAACCAATGAACATGATCCTGAAACACTTGCACATCTGCAAAATATCTCCCCCCCAACAAATGAGTATTTGGTTGTGATGACCAAGCAAATCATGAAACCACTCAAGAACTAAGTACCATCACTGAAGGAAAGCAGACAGGAAATCTCTCCCAGAACCCAAAGAACCCCAATTCTCATCAGTTGTGTTCCTATACTCTTCAATGGAGACCTGCATGGTCCTTCCTTTTTAGCAAATCCTATTAGTTTCTATGGGACTGAATTCAAAGCTCACATCTCCATTGGGCATTCCTTCCTAGAAAAACTGCAAATGCAATTCAATAAAAAATCACATGTCAGACACTAATGGAGCCCAGTGGACCCCATGATGTAATGAGGTTCATTGGCTTTTCTTCATGGTGTCCCGATGCTGCGCTATTTTGTCCAGTATTTTTTAAACAATCTGTGATGTGGGCCCCTAGCAGAGTCTCCAACACAAATGTGAAAAATGTGAATCTAACCATATTAATTCATTTTATCATAAGATTTTTTGTGGGTTCAATTATATTTTAAGAGGGAAAGAAGAGGAAAAGAAACGGAACTGGAGAACCTGGAAGTAGTTTATGTGAGATATCTCCCTTACGAATTGGGGGGCAGGTGAGAGGACTAAAACCTGTTTGTGAGACAATAGTAATTCAGGTTTGGAGTATTTTGGGCCTTCAGAACCTGATATCGTTTAGTCATTAGGCTAGCAACTTGATTTTTGTCAGTTTTTTCTTTTTTTATGCACATAATATATACTTTTTTGGAAAGATAATAGTTTAAAAACATTCCTTTTTTTTTTTTTTACACATTACCAATTTTTCTGGTAATAATATAAAATTAGACATTTTATTAGCATTAATCATTATCTAACATTACTTCTGATTTATTACATGTCCAATTTAGATTGGTTTTTGGGGCGTTGGGGGTCTTCTTTTTATGTATGTACTTATTTTCTTTCTTTGAATATTTGTACCCAGCAACTTTCTAATCCAGCTAGAAATCACCCCATAAAGGACAATGTTAATGTAAAACTTGTCCGGAGAAAAAACAGAAGAATCCCTGAGGGCACACAAGAGTTGCCAAAGGATCCAGAATGCATATATGCCATTTATACCCAAGGACATCATGGTATTCTCCACTTGATGAGGATTTTTACAGTTTGGGTATAGCCAGTCTGATCGCTACAATTAAATGTCAAAGTAGACCCTTCTTTATAGAGAGAGTTTGAGGGTTATAAGAATGTATTATATATAAATATATATTAAATATATACTATATATAATGCACCCTCTTAATGGGTCTGATTTGAAAGTTGGGTGTAATAAATGAGACACAAGAGTGAGCATATAAAAAGGGTATATTGTATACTGTGGAAAAATGATGTTACAATTATTATCATTGATGAGTGTATATAGGAACAAAAAGAATTAAATATTACAAACAGAGAGACTTGTTAACACAACAGTTGTTACAATTACTTATACAATTACAAGATTACAATATAATGTTACTACCAACAAGACAATTTGGTAAGTCAACAATGAAATTCTTAAAACTCTATAGTATATAGTTACACGAGATGGCCTTGCGGTTCGCCCAGCGGTCATTTCGCTGCGAACTTTGAGTGCTCGCGATTCGCTGAACATGCGAACATATGGCGAAATTCGCGCCCGCCATATTCTTTTACATTGTGAAGAACTTTGACTCATGACACATCCATCAGGTGGTACAGGACAGCCAATTGAGACGTTTCAGCACATGGACATACCCCCTACCTTATAAATAAACCTGACTGGCCGCAATTTTACATTCAGTCTTTTGCCAGTATAGATAGACTGGTATAGGTGTGCTATCAATAGGTCTGATACACAGAGGGGTGCGATATACTTATAATATATTTTTATAATGAGTCAAAAACACATAGATAGATCTATATAGTGATCACCTGGAAGTCAGGGGCCTAGGGGCTAGGGGCTTACTAAGGCATTTTTTATATAGGGTAAGGTTCCGGACGGGGTCGCTCTTATCAGGGTGGGTGGTCTGTGGTTAGGCTATCAGAGCCAGAATAGCACCCCCCTGTAGGGCAATATCAGGGACAGTTCTTTGCCCACCCTGTCCTTCAATACCACATCATCATCTAGCCCAGGGATGGATGTTTTTTTGCTTTCCCTCCGGTATTCATGGATGTGCACTGAAGCCCCCGGATTGTGGTAGGACATATGGTTTCTGATTTGGTGCCGCCGAGCACCTGATTTAGTGCCGCCGAGCACTTGTTATTGCCTACCACATCTATGCTTTTTGCTTAACTTTAATAATTTAATTTATTTTCATTTTGAGGGATATCTTTTAGGGCTCATTCAGAAGGTCGTATGCTGTCCGCAAAAATGTGGATCCGTTCTTTTGCGGACAGTTCAGCATGTCCATAAAAAAACTGATAGCATTCAGTATTTTTGCGGACCCATAGACTTCAATGGGGCCATGTCCTGATTTTCACGGACAAGTATAGGACATGTTTCATTTGTTTTGCGGAACCGTGGAATAGAAAATGGCCCCATAGAAGTGAATGGGTCAGCATCTAATCCGCAAACAAAACGAATCCACATTTTTGCAGATAGCATACGGCCGTCTGGATGATTCCTTAATAGTAACATTATTAAAGGTTACGTTTTATAGAAAGTATATTATAGTGCATTTTTTATTGTGCGGCAGTTGTGTGCGGTTCTGCTGCGATACTGCAGGTATATAGAGGAACAAGCGTTATTGGAACAAATAATTTCTACTGGTGTGGTATACCAGTTGCCCCCCCCAAAAAGTGATTGAAGCGGGGGTGGTATATACCAATAATATACTTTCTATATAGTGCATTTAGGTAGCGTGCTGCGCAACAGGACACATTTAAGAGAATTTCTCTTTAAGATGCATGAAAATGTCCCCTGATTAAGACACATATTTTTGGGGGAATTTTTGTCATTGATACCTCTCTAGTATGCCACTGTCCATGTTGTGGGACTATTTGTGTACTTCTACTAAGTATTTGGTGGCTGCAAATTTGAGCTGAAGGCTTTTTAGGTTCGCCTACCATTAAAGTGAATGGAGCCCGCCGCAAACTTTCGGTTCGCTAACATTTGATCGCGTACGCGCGATTGCGTTCGCGAACTGTCCCGGCCGATGTTCGTCTATCTCTAATAGTTACCACCCATGGGCCCTTTTAGGTCTCTCTACCAGTCTCTTCATTCTTGCTCTGTCTTCCCTTCTTCCTTCTTTCTGGGGTCCCTAATCCTGGCTTTTTATATGTTTAAAAGCCAGTTCTAAGAATCTTCTAGCATTCTCACAAGAGATGAGCGAAGTTTTGAAAAATTCCATTTGGCCAAATCGCCAAAGTTATCCAAGAAATTTGATTGATTTTGAATTGATTTGTCATAAATCCCTATAAATCAGGTACTGTATACCTAGGCTACTCTGCCTAATCATATTCTTCACACTTGGTGGCCCAATCTCGGAGTGAAGGGTTGGAAGTTAACCCTTTCCAGACCACCGACAATAAATTCACGTTGGCAGCTGGGCATTTAAAAATGGCACCCACTGGCGTGTGCAGCTTTCATTTTTTCAGAGCCCTGTAGGAACTGAAAGCTGAGCTCGGATTGGTTGCTATGGACAACTAAGACAGATTTCCTATTAGGCAGTTTGATTTGGAGATATTGGAGGCGGGCTATTTTTCACAGACCACTGTCAATTTCACACAAATATAATGCAATATAAGGCAATAATATAATGCAAATATATATATATATATATATATATATATATATATATATATATATTTATCTTATTATGTAATGCAATATAATTTATTTATTTTTAAATATCTGTATTTCTTACAGGGTGACCCCAGGGGCAGAGTTTTAAACATTTGGAAAACTGCACTCCAGACAATGATCTAACTAGTGATTATGTCAATTTGTCATTATTGTTTTCAATTTAGATCAGTTGCAGAGCTGAAAAAAAAAATAAAAAAAAAAAAAAATATATATATATATATATATATACAGTGGGATGCGAAAGTTTGGGCAACCTTGTTAATCGTCATGATTTTCCTGTATAAATCGCTGGTTGTTACGATAAAAAATGTCAGTTAAATATATCATATAGGAGATAGACACAGTTATATTTGAGAAGTGAAATTAAGTTTATTGGATTAACAGATAGTGTGATATAATTGTTTAAACAAAATTAGGCAGGTGCATAAATTTGGGCACCACAAAAAAAGAAATGAAATCAATATTTAGTAGATTCTCCTTTTGCAGAAATTACAGCCTCTAAACGCTTCCTGTAGGTTCCAATGAGAGTCTGGATTCTGGTTGAAGGTATTTTTGACCATTCCTCTTTACAAAACATCTTTAGTTCATTCAGGTTTGATGGCTTCCGAGCATGGACAGCTCTCTTTAAGTCACACCACAGATTTTCAATTATATTCAGGTCTGGGGACTGAGATGGCCATTCCAGAACATTGTACTTGTTCCTCTGCATAAATGCCTTAGTGGATTTTGAGCAGTGTTTAGGGTCGTTGTCTTGTTGAAAGATCCAGCCCCGGCGCAGCTTCAGCTTTGTCACTGATTCCTGGACATTGGTCTCCAGAATCTGCTGATACTGAGTGGAATCCATGCGTCCCTCAACTTTGACAAGATTCCCAGTCCCTGCACTGACCACACAGCCCCACAGCATGATGGAACCACCACCATATTTTACTGTAGGTAGCAGGTGTTTTTCTTGGAATGCTGTGTTCTTTTTCCTCCATGCATAACGCCCCTTGTTATGGCCAAATAACTCAATTTTAGTTTCATCAGTCCACAGCACCTTATTCCAAAATGAAGCTGGCTTGTCCAAATGTGCTTTAGCCCACCTCAAGCGGCACTTTTTGTGCTGTGGGCGGAGAAAAGGCTTCCTCTGCATCACTCTCGCATACAGCATCTCCTTGTGTAAAGTGCGCCGAATGGTTGAACGATGCACAGTGACTCCATCTGCAGCAAGATGATGTTGTAGGTCTTTGGTGCTGGTCTGTGGGTTGACTCTGACTGTTCTCACCATTCGTCGCTTCTGTCTATCCGAGATTTTTCTTGGTCTGCCACTTCGAGCCTTAACTTGAACTGAGCCTGTGGTCTTCCATTTCCTCAATATGTTCCTAACTGTGGAAACAGACAGCTGAAATCTCTGAGACAGCTTTCTGTATCCTTCCCCTAAACCATGATGGTGAACAATCTTTGTCTTCAGGTCATTTGAGAGTTGTTTTGAGACCCCCATGTTGCTACTCTTCAGAGAAATAAAGAGGAGGGAAACTTACAATTGACCCCCTTAAATACTCTTCTCATAATTGGATTCACCTGTGTATGTAGGTCAGGGGTCACTGAGCTTACCAAGCCAATTTGAGTTCCAATAATTAGTTCTAAAGGTTTTGGAATCAATAAAATGACAACAGTGCCCAAATTTATGCACCTGCCTAATTTTGTTTAAACAATTATAGCACACTTTCTGTAAATCCAATAAACTTCATTTCACTTCTCAAATATCACTGTGTGTGTCTCCTATATGATATATTTAACTGACATTTTTTATCGTAACAACCAACGATTTATACAGGAAAATCATGACGATTAACAAGGTTGCCCAAACTTTCGCATCCCACTGTATATATATACTGCAAAAGACAGAAGTGTGAGTCTGGACTAGTAGACATCAAAATCTTTTTCTCATTAAGTAAACTTTTCTAGAAAAAAATCTCAAACCCTGGATGTTAACCAAATCTTAACTTATTTATACCTGGCTCATTTCCTAGAACAATGAGAAAACATTGCCTGGTCTTGTAGGCTCTTAAACAATTCATGTCATGAAAACATTTGCTTACAGTAATATGCCTTTTAGTAACTGCATTTTAGTTTCAAGCCGAGTGGCAGAAATATGTTGAGTTTGTAGTTATTGCAGGTATTTCCTGCACATTATATTTAGCCTAGAGGTCTTTTTTGCATAATTGACCTCTAATCTTTCCCATTGTGTATTTCAAAATATCTTAACAAGACAAACTAATATGCATAGGTAACACCTCCTAATATCTGCCTCCCTTCAGTGATGTTTTACCTGCTTATTTAACATAGCTGTATTGTAAAGGACAAATTATTCAAAAATAGCTGGCATGCCTATCTCAATAGTAACTCAATCTACAAATACTATAAGACGTCTTAAGGTCCACAAACATAAGAATTTTCTAGTTACATACTATAGATACACAGGTTGACAAAAGGCACAGCTCCATCGAGTACAATCCGTCATATTTTAACCATACATGCCATTCACTATGAGATAGGGCTGTGATGGCTAACCTCCGGCACTCCAGCAGTGGTAAAACTATGACTCCCAAGATGTACACTTGCTTGGCTGTTCTCAGAATTCCACAGAAATGAATGGAGCATGTTGAGAGTCGTAGTTTCGCCACAGCTAGAGTGCCGGAGGTTAGCCATCACTGAGATAGGGCATTCCATCGGTTAACTAACTGTAAAGAACCCCCCCCCAAAAAAAAAAAAAAAATTGATGTCTAAAATACCTTTCCTCCACGTAATGAATGTACCCTGGTCCAATCCTTTGAGCAGTCCTTGAAAACAATAAATCATGTGCCAGTTTGTACTAACAAATAAAAACATGGCCCTACAACTGACAAGATATAGTATGTTACGTTTGCTTTTATTATACTTTATACTTAGCAGGAGCAAAAAACACAGACTATTGATAAATGTGACTTACAAGTAAAACACAGAAAAATTGCAATTTACACCAAAAAAACAAACAAACAAATAAGCGCCTATATTTCTATTACTACGTAAGTAGCTAAGTAAGAAAGTAACTTTCCCATTTGATGTATGCTTATATTATATCTCTTTCTATGGTAGATTGGCATGCAAATTCTATAGCTTTATCATCTCTATTCTTACATTCCAACCTTGATGAACTATCTCGGCTTTGTCAATATACAGTAACTTATGTGTCTCTATCCTTGATTATAGAATATCACAAACTCATCTAGAACTACTTCTCATTTTAAACATTTTGAGAGAGGTTGAACTTGATGGACCTGTGTTTTATTTCAACCTATGTAACTGCAATATAACTGTGTAACTTATAAGCTAAAAAACATCACACCGCATTAGTGTTTTTTTATTTTTTATTTCAGTATAATACTTTTTCTAAGTCTCAAAAATTGACACAAAACGGTATCAAGAACCACCCCAAAAACAGCACAGCATAAGGGTCCATTCACATGTCCGCACTTTGGGTTCGGATCCATTATGCAATTATGCGGAATGGGTGCAGACCCATTGATTTTCAATGGGGACGGAAAGGATGTGGACAGCAGTGTGCTGTCCGCATCCGCATTTCTGGTCCGCGGCCCCGAACTTCCAGTCCGCGGCTCCGCAAAAAAAATAGAACATGCCCTGTTCTTGTCCGCAGCTGCAGACAAGAATAGGCATTTCTATTGGGGTGTCGGCCCGGATCCGCAAAATACTGCGGAAGTATGAATGGACCCGTAAACTGGTCATAGTCCTCAGAAAGCAATTAGTAACGGATCACTCTCTCAAAAACTAGAAGCCACTCATGACTTAAAGGGGTTCTGCAGCGATTTATACATCATCAGGATAGGTCATTGGTATCTGATCAGCGGGGGTGCAGGGTATCAGCTGTTTGAAGAGGAGACGAAGCTCCGTATGAGTTCCACTTCCTGGTCATTACACTACACATCATCTCCTGTGGAGCGGCGGCATAGTGTAATTAAGTACTTATTCCATTCAAGTAAATTGAGCAAGCATTCGTCATTACACTGTGTTTACAGAACAAAGTGCAGTATAATGAAGAGGAAGCAACACTTTCATGGAGTGCCACCTCCTCTTCAAACAGCTGATCAGTGGGGGTGTCGGATGTCGGACCCTCATCAGATATTGATGACCTATCTTGAGGATAGGACATCAATATAAATCACTGCACAACCCCTTTAACATGTACCTTCATCAAGTGACTGCTTACCAAGTGCCATAGACATTAGGTTTCTCACTGGACAAAAATCGAATATTATGGCCAGCTGTACAGTATTTCACAGTAGCAATATACTAAGTAACTTTTAAATCCATGTAACCATAGTGACTTACTGTTAAATCTTACCAGGAAAGACAGAAATTAAGGCCTCGTCAAAACAAATGCCCCTAAATGGTGATAAAGCAATTGTGGACAAAAATAGGACATGTTCTAGCTTTTTTGCAGGGCCACAGCGTGCTGTCCGCATCTTTTGTGACCCCTTTGAAATGAATAGGTCTGCATCCATTCCATAAAATTGTGGAACGAATGAGGACTCAAATATATGGTTGCGTGAATAGGCCCTTAGCCTGACAGCAGAGGTGTTTTTGGGATGATGGGTCTCGCCGCCTGCAGATATGGCAGCAGTGGTTACCATGTGGTGCTGCAACAATTTAGAGTAGGGACCCACTCAATAGAGGCCACCTTGATGTGTTGACTGGGCCTATGCATTTTGATGAAAACATATACTGAGTGCCTCATGCACAGTTTGTAAATGCCGCTGAGAAACAACAGATCACTGCAGGCATATGAGTGTGCAATCTTTTTTCCACAATCTAGTAGACCACTAGAAAGCCTGTTCATTCTTTTTTTTTTTTTTTAAGAGTATAGGCCTATAAAACATTGACCCACATTTACTAATATCAGTGGACCTAGATTTTTGAGTAAAATTGCACCAAAATGTGGCATCATTTTCCGCATCTAGCTTTAGAGAAATTCTTTCTGCCTAGCCCAACAAGCGGCATAGTTTACAGGAAATGAGGCATGGCTTAGTAGAAGGAAGTCTACTTAAACAAAAATTGTGCCACAATTCTGGGGTAAAATTCTGTTTACAACTAAGCCAACCAATAGTTGGAGTGAAATTAGACAAAAGTGTCCATCCCTGCACCACATTTATCATCCACCTGAAGCCAGTGTGATAAATCTGGTGCAGGTCTAGACACTTGTCTAAACTTATACCATCTATAGGAGTAGTAAATCTGCCCCATTATGTTAAAAGTGGCCATAAACAGTAATGTGAGCTACACCCACTCATTTTGACATGACTGGCCTACCACCTAATGCATATGGGGTTGTCCCCGCTCACCCTCAACAGATTGCAGCTTGCTCCCCTTTCCCTTTGAGGATAGATCCATGCTCAGCCAGACCAAATGCACATGTGTTTAGGGCAGCCAAGAGCTGTTGGCCGAATGAGCATTTGTCTGACAGGTATTGAAGGTGTATGACCCTCTTCAGATAATGATCAATGATTTTATGACATGATGTTATTCTGGAGAAGGCAGCATGACTTCTTCTGTACCTTGCATCCACTCTATAGACTAAAATCAGCATGGAGAGAAGTGAAGTCTTGACTTTGCTAAGGCATCTGTTTCCTACAGGTTGGACACTGGGATTGTCAATAAAGTTTGCCCCACATGATGCTTTGGTGGCTGCTAATGATGTGTACAAGAATATAAGGACCTCTTCTGATTCTGTCATTGGGTTATCCCTTTCTCTGTGTTTTTCCCTGCAATTGTATTCTTGATGGGCTCTCCGTGTGCTAAGTATTGTAATTTTTAAGTAAAATATTGACTTCTAATGAATGTTTTATTTCCGACATAACAGATGTTTAAAAATAAATGACAGTAAATTTACTAACTGTTGTATCAGTTCTCAAGCAGTAGAGTAATTTGCAGCAATAAACTGACCACAACATCTCTAGAAAATGTAATACTAAGCACAGCGAATAGCACTGGAAATAAACAGAAAGTCATTAGAATCATTCCAAAAGGTCGACTTGGAGGAGCCCTGATAGAAACATGAACAACAGAATTGATCTGATACTAATGGAAGAGCTTATTTAGTAAGAGACGGGTTGGTAATCTGCCAAAGCAATGATGAAAGTGACAAATATATCAGTACAATACAAAGTGAAAAGTAACATGTGGTGGGACCTCAAATAAATGTAAAAAATGATGGAAAAATACCTTTAAGAAATTCTCAGACACATTTAACCACTAATACATAAAAAGGATACACAGATTACTGCACTTTATCACTATACAGAAGAGGCGTCATCTCTCATATATTACATATTAGATCATCTCATTGATTTTAAGAATACTCGTCACGTACAGTTTTGTGAGCTGAGTCAGCTTTTGTGTTAAATTGCCATTTATAAAGATCCCAATCTCAGGAATCAGTTGGTGTTGGATGAATATATAACTGCATTTCATGACCCTTTATTTATTTCCGAATGTTTATATCGTGGCACTGTTAACATATTCCTTGGTGCTGTACAGAGATTGTCATCACTCACATCAGTTCCTTGTAGGGAAGGAAACCTAACTACCCAGAGAAAAACCCCAGGGTCCCTAGCAGGGTAGTACATCCTGTATTGCTACAAGAACACCTTTTCCAGCTTGGATAGTTCAGTCTCCTCTGCTTATGGTCCCCTGTGGACCGGAATTGTGAACTCTCATCCAACCTTACGTGCACCGCTCCAACCATTCCCTGGTCTCAGCAGTGACCTCTCCCCACGAAGCATTCGGCAACTTAGAATTGATTGGCTGCAGAGGTGCTACTGATGATGGATGAGAAGTCACACTACAGAGGACCAGAGGCCGCAGGGACGGAACCATCGTTGCTGAAACAAAGCTCCTTTGAAGAGGTAAATGTGTTTCTTTTTTAGGGTACACACATTCCAGCTATTTTGTAATTTTCAATTAGGGGTTGGACAACACCTTTAACACCTTTGTTCCCTTCCCAACACACAGTCAACCAGTAATAGATTCTTAAACCCATAGTTTCCTCTACTGTTTGAACTTCTCCCAGGACCAGTCAGGGATTGCCATGTAGACCAAGATGGATGAGTTTTGTGATGGATTTAGTATCTACACCTAGGAAACCAACCTGCATACAGGGCACTAGGGCAGTAAAAATTTTACTTTAAGAGGCTTGGAAATTGCTGATGGTTTCCCTGAAAGCCACAGAAACAGAGGTACAATGTATATATTTCTTTAAAATATTATCTTTGATAGGATTCAAAACCAGAAACCCAGTAATGCAAGGCTACAGCCCTAGCCACTGAGCAGCTTCCAACAAATTACAAAGTCAGGCTAAATGAAATATGGAATGGAATTACCGGTAATTACTTCATTGACATATTTCAAATTGTAATATAATTTTGTATAGTAATTAGAGTTGAGCGAACACCTGGATGTTCGGGTTCGAGAAGTTCGGCCGAACTTCCCGGAAATGTTCGGGTTCGGGATCCGAACCCGATCCGAACTTCGTCCCGAACCCCATTGAAGTCAATGGGGACCCGAACTTTTCGGCACTAAAAAGGCTGTAAAACAGCCCAGGAAAGGGCTAGAGGGCTGCAAAAGGCAGCAACATGTAGGTAAATCCCCTGCAAACAAATGTGGATAGGGAAATGAATAAAATAAAAATTAAATAAATAAAAATTAACCAAAATCAATTGGAGAGAGGTCCCATAGCAGAGAATCTGGCTTCCCGTCACCCACCACTGGAACAGTCCATTCTCAGATATTTAGGCCCCGGAACCCAGGCAGAGGAGAGAGGTCCCGTAACAGAGAATCTGGCTTCATGTCAGCAGAGAATTAGTCTGCATGTCATAGCAGAGAATGAGGCTTCACGTCAGCCACCACTGCAACAGTCCATTGGCATATATTTAGGCCCAGCACCCAGGCAGAGGAGAGAGGTGCCGTAACAGACAATCTGGCTTCATGTCAGCAGAGAATTAGTCTGCATGTCATAGCAGAGAATGAGGCTTCACGTCAGCCACCACTGCAACAGTCCATTGGCATATATTTAGGCCCAGCACACAGGCAGAGGAGAGAGGTCCCGTAACAGACAATCTGGCTTCATGTCAGCAGAGAATTAGTCTGCATGTCATAGCAGAGAATGAGGCTTCACGTCAGCCACCACTGCAACAGTCCATTGGCATATATTTCGGCCCAGCACACAGGCAGAGGAGAGAGGTCCCGTAACAGACAATCTGGCTTCATGTCAGCAGAGAATTAGTCTGCATGTCATAGCAGAGAATGAGGCTTCACGTCAGCCACCACTGCAACAGTCCATTGGCATATATTTAGGCCCAGCACACAGGCAGAGGAGAGAGGTCCCGTAACAGACAATCTAGCTTCATGTCAGCAGAGAATTAGTCTGCATGTCATAGCAGAGAATGAGGCTTCACGTCAGCCACCACTGCAACAGTCCATTGGCATATATTTAGGCCCAGCACACAGGCAGAGGAGAGAGGTCCCGTAACAGACAATCTGGCTTCATGTCAGCAGAGAATTAGTCTGCATGTCATAGCAGAGAATGAGGCTTCACGTCAGCCACCACTGCAACAGTCCATTGGCATATATTTAGGCCCAGCACACAGGCAGAGGAGAGAGGTCCCGTAACAGACAATCTGGCTTCATGTCAGCAGAGAATCAGTCTGCATGTCATAGCAGAGAATCAGGCTTCACGTCACCCACCACTGCAACAGTCCATTGTCATAAATTTAGGCCCAGCACCCAGGCAGAGGAGAGAGGTCCCGTAACAGACAATCTGGCTTCATGTCAGCAGAGAATCAGTCTGCATGTCATAGCAGAGAATCAGGCTTCACGTCACCCAACATTGGAACAGTCCATTGGCATATATTTAGGCCCCGGCACCCAGACAGAGGAGAGGTTCATTCAACTTTGGGTAGCCTCGCAATATAATGGTAAAATGAAAATAAAAATAGGATTGAATGAGGAAGTGCCCTGGAGTCCAATAATATATGGTTAAGGGGAGGTAGTTAATGTCTAATCTGGACAAGGGACGGACAGATCCTGTGGGATCCATGCCTGGTTCATTTTTATGAACGTCAGCTTGTCCACATTGGCTGTAGACAGGCGGCTGCGTTTGTCTGTAATGACGCCCCCTGCCGTGCTGAATACACGTTCAGACAAAACGCTGGCCGCCGGGCAGGCCAGCACCTCCAAGGCATAAAAGGCTAGCTCTGGCCACGTGGACAATTTAGAGACCCAGAAGTTGAATGGGGCCGAACCATCAGTCAGTACGTGGAGGGGTGTGCACATGTACTGTTCCACCATGTTAGTGAAATGTTGCCTCCTGCTAACACGTTGCGTATCAGGTGGTGGTGCAGTTAGCTGTGGCGTGTTGACAAAAGTTTTCCACATCTCTGCCATGCTAACCCTGCCCTCAAAGGAGCTGGCATTGACACAGCTGCCTTGGCGACCTCTTGCTCCTCCTCTGCCTTGGCCTTGGGCTTCCACTTGTTCCCCTGTGACATTTGGGAATGCTCTCAGTAGCGCGTCTACCAACGTGCGCTTGTACTCGCGCATCTTCCTATCACGCTCCAGTGCAGGAAGTAAGGTGGGCACATTGTCTTTGTAGCGTGGATCCAGCAGGGTGGCAACCCAGTAGTCCGCACAGGTTAAAATGTGGGCAACTCTGCTGTCGTTGCGCAGGCACTGCAGCATGTAGTCGCTCATGTGTGCCAGGCTGCCCAGGGGTAAGGACAAGCTGTCCTCTGTGGGAGGCGTATCGTCATCGTCCTGCCTTTCCCCCCAGCCACGCACCAGTGATGGACCCGAGCTGCGTTGGGTGCCACCCCGCTGTGACCATGCTTCATCCTCATCCTCCTCCACCTCCTCCTCATCCTCGTCCTCCTCGTCCTCCAGTAGTGGGCCCTGTCTGGCCACATTTGTACCTGGCCTCTGCTGTTGCCAAAAACCTCCCTCTGAGTCACTTCGAAGAGACTGGCCTGAAAGTGCTAAAAATGACCCCTCTTCCTCCTCCTCCTCCTCCTCCTGGGCCACCTCCTCTTGCATCATCGCCCTAAGTGTTTTCTCAAGGAGACATAGAAGTGGTATTGTAACGCTGATAACGGCGTCATCGCCACTGGCCATGTTGGTGGAGTACTCGAAACAGCGCAACAGGGCACACAGGTCTCGCATGGAGGCCCAGTCATTGGTGGTGAAGTGGTGCTGTTCTGTAGTGCGACTGACCCGTGCGTGCTGCAGCTGAAACTCCACTATGGCCTGCTGCTGCTCGCACAGTCTGTCCAGCATGTGCAAGGTGGAGTTCCACCTGGTGGGCACGTCGCATATGAGGCGGTGAGCGGGAAGGCCGAAGTTACGCTGTAGCGCAGACAGGCGAGCAGCAGCAGGATGTGAACGCCGGAAGCGCGAACAGACGGCCCGCACTTTATGCAGCAGCTCTGACATGTCGGGGTAGTTGTGTATGAACTTCTGCACCACCAAATTCAGCACATGCGCCAAGCAAGGGATGTGCGTCAAATTGGCTAGTCCCAGAGCTGCAACGAGATTTCGCCCATTATCACACACCACCAGGCCGGGCTTGAGGCTCACCGGCAGCAACCACTCGTCGGTCTGTTGTTCTATACCCCGCCACAACTCCTGTGCGGTGTGGGGCCTGTCCCCCAAACATATGAGTTTCAGAATGGCCTGCTGACGTTTACCCCGGGCTGTGCTGAAGTTGGTGGTGAAGGTGTGTGGCTGACTGGATGAGCAGGTGGAAGAAGAGGAGGAGGAAGCCGAGAAGGAGGAGGTGGCAACAGGAGGCAAAGAATGTTGCCCTGCGATCCTTGGCGGCGGAAGGACGTGCGCCAAACAGCTCTCCGCCTGGGGCCCAGCTGCCACTACATTTACCCAGTGTGCAGTTAGGGAGATATAGCGTCCCTGGCCGTGCTTACTGGTCCACGTATCTGTGGTTAGGTGGACCTTGCTACAGATGGCGTTGCGCAGTGCACACTTGATTTTATCGGATACTTGGTTGTGCAGGGAAGGCACGGCTCTCTTGGAGAAGTAGTGGCGGCTGGGAACAACATACTGTGGGACAGCAAGCGACATGAGCTGTTTGAAGCTGTCTGTGTCCACCAGCCTAAATGACAGCATTTCATAGGCCAGTAGTTTAGAAATGCTGGCATTCAGGGCCAGGGATCGAGGGTGGCTAGGTGGGAATTTACGCTTTCTCTCAAATGTTTGTGAGATGGAGAGCTGAACGCTGCCGTGTGACATGGTTGAGACGCTTGGTGACGGAGGTGGTGGTGGTGGTGTTGGTGGTACATCCCCTGTTTGCTGGGCGGCAGGTGCCAACGTTCCTCCAGAGGCGGAGGAAGAGGCCGAGGCGGCAGCAGCAGAAGAGGCCGAGGCGGCAGCAGCAGAAGAGGTAGCAGGGGGAGCCTGAGTGACTTCCTTGGTTTTAAGGTGTTTACTCCACTGCAGTTCATGCTTTGCATGCAGGTGCCTGGTCATGCAGGTTGTGCTCAGGTTCAGAACGTTAATGCCTCGCTTCAGGCTCTGATGGCACAGCGTGCAAACCACTCGGGTCTTGTCGTCAGCACATTGTTTGAAGAAGTGCCATGCCAGGGAACTCCTTGAAGCTGCCTTTGGGGTGCTCGGTCCCAGATGGCGGCGGTCAGTAGCAGGCGGAGTCTCTTGGCGGCGGGTGTTCTGCTTTTGCCCACTGCTCCCTCTTTTGCTACGCTGTTGGCTCGGTCTCACCACTGCCTCTTCCTCCGAACTGTGAAAGTCAGTGGCACGACCTTCATTCCATGTGGGGTCTAGGACCTCATCGTCCCCTGCATCGTCTTCCACCCAGTCTTGATCCCTGACCTCCTGTTCAGTCTGCACACTGCAGAAAGACGCAGCAGTTGGCACCTGTGTTTCGTCATCATCAGAGACATGCTGAGGTGGTATTCCCATGTCCTCATCATCAGGAAACATAAGTGGTTGTGCGTCAGTGCATTCTATGTCTTTCACCGCTGGGGAAGGGCTAGGTGGATGCCCTTGGGAAACCCTGCCAGCGGAGTCTTCAAACAGCATAAGAGACTGCTGCATAACTTGAGGCTGAGACAGTTTCCCTGGTATGCATGGGGGTGATGTGACAGACTGATGGGGTTGGTTTTCAGGCGCCATCTGTGCGCTTTCTGCAGAAGACTGGGTGGGAGATAATGTGAACGTGCTGGATCCACTGTCGGCCACCCAATTGACTAATGCCTGTACCTGCTCAGGCCTTACCATCCTTAGAACGGCATTGGGCCCCACCATATATCGCTGTAAATTCTGGCGGCTACTGGGACCTGAGGTAGTTGGTACACTAGGACGTGTGGATGTGGCAGAACGGCCACGTCCTCTCCCAGCACCAGAGGGTCCACTAACACCACCACGACCATGTCCACGTCCGCGTCCCTTACTAGATGTTTTCCTCATTGTTATGGTTCACCACAACAACAAAAATATTATTTGGCCCAATGTATTGTATTCAAATTCAGCGGGATATAAATTTGAGGCCTAGTATTTAGGCGCTGGGTGACCGGTATGGATTTACTGACAGAATTAGACTTGGAAATGCACAGTAGCGTGTGTGTGAAGTTATTCTGAATGACCCTATGTGCACCTTGAATATTATATACCCTTTTAGGGATAGATTTCAAATAGCTCTGATATAGCAGAAACCACTAAATTATTAAATTGCTAAATTGGGAATTGTATTTCAACCCAGAACAAAAAATGTGCTTTGACGGACACTAAATAACTTTCCCAGCCACAACAGGACAGCGGTAACGAGAGATTTAGCGGGATATAAATTTGAGGCCTAGTATTTAGGCGCTGGGTGACAGGTATGGGTTTAGTGACAGAATTAGACTTGGAAATGCACAGTAGCGGGTGTGTGAAGTTATTCTGAATGACCCTATGTGCACCTTCAATATGATCTACCCTTTTAGGGATAGATTTCAAATAGCTCTGATACAGCAGAAACCACTACATTATTAAATTGCTAAATTGGGAATTGTATTTCAACCCAGAACAAAAAATGTGCTTTGACGGACACTAAATAACTTTCCCAGCCACAACAGGACAGCGGTAACGAGAGATTTAGCGGATATAAATTTGAGGCCTAGTATTTAGGCGCTGGGTGACAGGTATGGGTTTAGTGACAGAATTAGACTTGGAAATGCACAGTAGCGGGTGTGTGAAGTTATTCTGAATGACCCTATGTGCACCTTCAATATGATCTACCCTTTTAGGGATAGATTTCAAATAGCTCTGATACAGCAGAAACCACTAAATTATTAAATTGCTAAATTGGGAATTGTATTTCAACCCAGAACAAAAAATGTGCTTTGACGGACACTAAATAACTTTCCCAGCCACAACAGGACAGCGGTAACGAGAGATTTAGCGGGATATAAATTTGAGGCCTAGTATTTAGGCGCTGGGTGACCGGTATGGATTTACTGACAGAATTAGACTTGGAAATGCACAGTAGCGTGTGTGTGAAGTTATTCTGAATGACCCTATGTGCACCTTGAATATTATATACCCTTTTAGGGATAGATTTCAAATAGCTCTGATATAGCAGAAACCACTAAATTATGAAATTGCTAAATTGGGAATTGTATTTCAACCCAGAACAAAAAATGTGCTTTGACGGACACTAAATAACTTTCCCAGCCACAACAGGACAGCGGTAACGAGAGATTTAGCGGGATATAAATTTGAGGCCTAGTATTTAGGCGCTGGGTGACAGGTATGGGTTTAGTGACAGAATTAGACTTGGAAATGCACAGTAGCGGGTGTGTGAAGTTATTCTGAATGACCCTATGTGCACCTTCAATATTATATACCCTTTTAGGGATAGATTTCAAATAGCTCTGATATAGCAGAAACCACTAAATTATTAAATTGCTAAATTGGGAATTGTATTTCAACCCAGAACAAAAAATGTGCTTTGACGGACACTAAATAACTTTCCCAGCCACAACAGGACAGCGGTAACGAGAGATTTAGCGGGATATAAATTTGAGGCCTAGTATTTAGGCGCTGGGTGACAGGTATGGGTTTAGTGACAGAATTAGACTTGGAAATGCACAGTAGCGGGTGTGTGAAGTTATTCTGAATGACCCTATGTGCACCTTCAATATGATCTACCCTTTTAGGGATAGATTTCAAATAGCTCTGATACAGCAGAAACCACTAAATTTTAAATTGCTAAATTGGGAATTGTATTTCAACCCAGAACAAAAAATGTGCTTTGACGGACACTAAATAACTTTCCCAGCCACAACAGGACAGCGGTAACGAGAGATTTAGCGGGATATAAATTTGAGGCCTAGTATTTAGGCGCTGGGTGACAGGTATGGGTTTAGTGACAGAATTAGACTTGGAAATGCACAGTAGCGGGTGTGTGAAGTTATTCTGAATGACCCTATGTGCACCTTCAATATTATATACCCTTTTAGGGATAGATTTCAAATAGCTCTGATACAGCAGAAACCACTCAATTTTTAAATTGCTAAATTGGGAATTGTATTTCAACCCAGAACAAAAAATGTGCTTTGACGGACACTAAATAACTTTCCCAGCCACAACAGGACAGCGGTAACGAGAGATTTAGCGGGATATAAATTTGAGGCCTAGTATTTAGGCGCTGGGTGACCGGTATGGATTTAGTGACAGAATTAGACTGGGATATGGCCAAAAAATAACCACACTATTGCTAGTTAAATGCACTTGGTGACGGGCGCAGCTTGCCCCTGATGTAGTATATGGCCAAAAAATGAACAGACTATTGCTGGTTAAATGCACTTGGTGTCACAGCTTGACCAACCACACTACTGAGGGTTAAATGCACTTGGTGACGGGCTCAGCTTGCCCCTGATGTAGTATATGGCCAAAAAATGAACAGACTATTGCTGGTTAAATGCACTTGGTGTGATAGCTTGACCAACCACACTACTGAGGGTTAAATGCACTTGGTGACGGGCGCAGCTTGCCCCTGATGTAGTATATGGCCAAAAAATGAACAGACTATTGCTGGTTAAATGCACTTGGTGTCACAGCTTGACCAACTACACTACTGAGGGTTAAATGCACTTGGTGACGGGCGCAGCTTGCCCCTGATGTAGTATATGGCCAAAAAATGAACAGACTATTGCTGGTTAAATGCACTTGGTGACGGGCGCAGCTTGCCCCTGATTTAGTATATGGCCAAAAAATGAACAGACTATTGCTGGTTAAATGCACTTGGTGTGATAGCTTGACCAACCACACTACTGAGGGTTAAATGCACTTGGTGACGGGCGCAGCTTGCCCCTGATGTAGTATATGGCCAAAAAATAAACAGAATATTGCTGGTTAAATGCACTTGGTGTGACAGCTTCACCCTGATGTAGGCTTTAGCCAAAAAACAAACGCACCATTGAGGGTTAAATGCACTTGGTGACAGGCGCAGCTTGCCCCTGATGTAGTATATGGCCAAAAAATAAATAGACTATTGCTGGTTAAATGCACTTGGTGTGACAGCTTCACCCTGATGTAGGCTTTAGCCAAAAGACAAACGCACCATTGAGGGTTAAATGCACTTGGTGACAGGCGCAGCTTGCCCCTGATGTAGTATATGGCCAAAAAATAAACAGACTATTGCTGGTTAAATGCACTTGGTGTGACAGCTTCACCCTGATGTAGGCTTTAGCCAAAAAACAACCACACCATTGAGGGTTAAATGCACTTGGTCGCAGCTTGTGCTGGCGCACCACAAGACACAAAATGGCCACCGATCACCCCAGAAAAATGTGACTGACAAACGGTCTGGGCAGCCTAAAAACAGTGAGCAATTGAGGATCAGCAGCTCAATGATCCACAGCTGCAGATCGATCAGTTAATCAAGTCCTTTGGAGGAGTTAATCTGCCTAATCTCGCCCTACTGTCGCAGCCGCAACCTCTCCCTACGCTAATCAGAGCAGAGTGACGGGCGGCGCTATGTGACTCCAGCTTAAATAGAGGCTGGGTCACATGGTGCTCTGGCCAATCACAGCCATGCCAATAGTAGGCATGGCTGTGATGGCCTCTTGGGGCAAGTAGTATGACGCTTGTTGATTGGCTGCTTTGCAGCCTTTCAAAAAGCGCCAAGAAAGCGTCACAAAAGCGCCAAGAAAGCAACGAACACCGAACCCGAACCCGGACTTTTACGAAAATGTCCGGGTTCGGGTCCGTGTCACGGACACCCCAAAATTCGGTACGAACCCGAACTATACAGTTCGAGTTCGCTCATCCCTAATAATAATACATCTTAGCAAGCATAATTAGATAAAATTATGATTGTTAATTCCGAGTGAAATGTTAATTCTACCAATAAACTTATCTTCAGAAGAAAACTCTAACAAGCATTTGACAAGGCTTTTCTCCATGTTTTCGGTGGTGTCTTGAAAGTGGCAAGATTAGGCTACAATATGTAGGTTGTGTATTCAATTTGGGGAATTCACAAAGCTATGCCAGATCCATCGCACAACATATACCACCAGTGCCTGATGGACCCGGATGACTTATAATGGAGACTGCCAGGTTCTGCCAAGATGTTTGTCAATTAGAGATGAGCGAATCGAAGCTGACAAAGTGGAATTTGATCCGAATTTCAAGAAAAATTTTGCACCGAAGCTGAATTTCCTCACGCTTCGTGGTAACGAATTGCATTTTGTCCTAAAATCACTGCTGCACGTGTGAGGACATGGACATAGGAACTCTGGGAAGGCGGGATCACTCATAATGCCATGCATGCAGCTAATCAACAGCCAGCCCTGTGATGTCACAGCCCTATAAATAGCGTCAGCCATCTAAGATTCTGCCATTTACCAGCATACTTAGTGCAGGGAGAGACATCTGAAGGTGCTAGGGACACTGATAGGAAAGACTTGATTGTGGTAAAAAAAACGATTTATAAGTGCAGGGAAAGAATAGGGAGGAATCCTTCCACAGCATTTATGTAGAACAGGGTTCAGTAGGGGAGGTTACAGACTGGGTAATAGGAACCATCGTATTACACCTTGCTGCGCTGACTGGGGATCCAAATTGCCATTATAAAGCTCTGTCCTTCCAGCAAACCGTTCTTGCAAGTGCTGTTTGATACAGCCATTAACAGGGTTTATTACAAGGAAATATTTCTACAGTATGTCTTATTTGCTCTTGTGCGGTGCAGTTATATGTTGCAAAGCCCTTTTTGCCGTGTATAAGTGGCACCAAAAAATATATATTTGCCGTTCAGCAGTGCAGTTATTTGTTGTAAAGCCCTTTTTGTCGTGTATTAGTGGCAAAATAAAAATATATTCGTCGTTCAGCATTGCACTTATATGTTGAAAAGCCTTTTGTGTAGTGGAAAAGTGGAAAAAAATTAGGGCCTAATTGCCGTTCAGCGGTGCAGTTATATATTCTAAAGCCCTGTTTGCCGTGTATTAGTGGCAAAATAAAAATATATTCGCCGACCGCCGTTCAGCGTTGCACTTACTGTATATGTTGAAAAGCCTTTTGTATAGTGGAAAAGTGGGAAAAAAATGGTGCCTAATTGCCGTTCAGCGGTGCAGTTATATATTCTAAAGCCCTGTTTGCCGTGTATTAGTGGCAAAATAAAACTATATTCAGCGTTCATCGTTGCACTTATATGTTGAAAAGCCTTTTGTGTAGTGGAAAAGTGGAAAGACATTAGGGCCTAATTGCCATTTGGTGGTGCAGTAACATATTCTAAAGTCCTGTTTGCCGTGTATTAGTGGCAAAATAAAAATATATTCGCCATTTATTATTGCACTTATATGTTGAAATGCCTTTTGTGTTGTGTAAAAGTGGAAAAAAATTAGGGCCTAATTGCCATTCAGCGGTGCAGTGTTTTATTCTACAGCCATGTTTTTCGTTTATTAGTGGCAAAATAAAATTATATTTGCCATTCATCATTGCACTTATATGTTAAAAAGCCTGTTGTGTAGTGTAAAAGTGGAAAAAAATTAGGGCCTAATTGCCGTTCAGCGGTGCAGTTATATATTATAAAGCCCTGTGTGCCGTGTATTACTGGCAAAATAAAAATATATTTGCCCTCCAGCGTTGCACTTATATGTTGAAAAGCCTTTTGTATAGTGGAAAAATGGAAAAAAATTAGGGCCTAATTGCCATTCAGTGGTGCAGTTATATATTTTAAAGCCCTGTTTGCCGTGCATTAGTGGCGAAATAAAAATACATTCACCGTTCATCGTTGCACTTATATGTTGAAAAGCCTTTTGTGTAGTGGAAAAGTGGAAAAAAAAATTGGGCCTAATTGCCGTTCAGCGGTGCAGTTACATATTCTAAAGCCCTGTTTGCCGTGTATTAGTGGTAAAAGAAAAATATATTCGCCAGTCAGCGTTGCACTTACATGTTGAAAATCCTTTTGTGTTGTGGAAAAGTAGAAAAAAATTTGCCGTTCCTCTGTGCAGTGTGAGACAGTGAGAGGTCTCACTCAGGTTAGAGGCAAGGAAGGGGTGGATAGTTCGGTCCACACCCCTGTTCCACCACAGGTGAGAGAAGCTGGAGGTAATCAGCCTAGCACAAAGCACCTCCCAGAGTGTCAGAAAGGGGGGAGTGTGGTACCTGTGGACAGAGGCCTGGAGGCTCTGTCTGTGTGGTCTCAGCTGGGCAATGCTGAGGGACCACAAGGCTGTGAGATAGCCTGGAGTTGGGGGACACAGCGACGCCTGGGAGGGTCGCAGGGCCATAGTCAGGCAGACTACTGAGCCCCAATCCCCCACAAGAAATACTGAACTGGAGACAGTGGGCGTACTGTGCTCTGTACAGCCAGGAGGCTGTGGGACTTTGGCTCAGAAAGCCGCCCGTGTTCACAGGGTGTGAACAGGGACTTAGGTGAGTCAGGCATCTATTTGTTTAGTTAGAGCCTAGCCGGGCAAGTGTTTGTTATTTTGTATTATTGTGTATGTTTAAGCGGATGTGCCGCAATAAAGCACAGTGTTTGGATCTTAAACTTGGTGTCCTGAAGATATCGGTGCGAATGACCCCCAAATAAGAGGCGATCCCTTACAATTGGTGTCGGATGCGGGCAGTTGTCCATGAGAGAAGGGCAACGGTCGGTTGCTAGGGGCAACGCTGAGACTGCAGGTGCTGCTAAAAGCTGTTTTTTGCCGTGTGTGGCGTTAAAGGAACGGAAGCTTTTTTTTTTTTTTTTTTGTCCAGTGGAGCAGGTGCTGCTCAAAAGAGTGTGAACTATTTTGCTGTGGTGCAAGTAAAACTGCAGTGAATTAAAGGGCCAGTAGCCCTTTGTGGCTGAAAGCTTTTCCTGCTACCATGGGTCTCGGGGAAGAGTACTTCCGGCAGCGCTGGCGCATACAACATGCAGAAGACATGGCCATAGCAATTGGCTACACTAAAAATGAATTGGCGAAATTTGATGCAGAGCGAGAGGCTTTGGAGGCACAGTTGCAGCTGGCCTTGAGAAATGGGTTCTCAACACTGTATGGACCCTGTACAGAAAGATCCTGTGAGTTGGTGATTGGGGGAATCCCGCTGGGGGTCACTCTAGATGCCCGCCAGCAGGTGTCTCGCGTCAGGCCTGAAGTGCTGGACTTTCTGGAGAGAGGGCCAGAGACAGATGTCACCGTGTCTCTGACCTTTATAACAGACTATGGCCCTGTGCAATGGGAGCTCTTAAAATGTGAGACCCTGGAAGTGGAGTTTGTGCTTGGCAAAGACTTCCCATTATTTTGGCAGCTGTGGAGCGGAGAAAATGCTACAAATTGTGTACCTGGAGAGTCCGATGAACAGCAAAGATATGCCAAGGGCAACCGTCGGGAAGACAAAGAGGTGGAGAGCGGTGCTGTTCTCAGGAGTGCATATCTTCCCTGCGACTGTGTCCTGAGTCCTAGTGAGGAAGTGCGGAGGTGCGGTAAAGCTGTTGCTAGGAGCAACCACAACCTTGATGAGTCCGCGGGAGAGGATGTCACTGCTTTACCAGAATGGTTTATTACAAAGGGTAAGACTGTTCCTGTTATTAACTATGTGGCAGAGCCAGTGACAGTGAGCCGGCGGCAGGGGATATCTGCTGGGCCGGTAGGTAATAAGTCACACAGAGAAAAAACTGTGTCTGGACAGGCGGATAAGCCTGCTGTGATGGCTCCCTCGCAGAAACCCGCAGGGGAGAAGGTTTCTTGGTTTCCTCAGTTGCCCATGACCAAAGCTAGTTTTGGGATGACAAGGATCCGGGATCCCATGCTAGCCCGGGTAAGAGGCAGCACAATATTGAAACCAGAGACTGATAAAATAATAAAGGTGCTGGACAGTCGTGCGGATAAGGACTATCCACTGATTTTCACTGAGCGTGAGACTCCAATGAGAACAGAGACTGATGAACTTGATGTTACAGATACGCTCATGCATGAGGGATTGTTGGGCCGTGATATCGGTTTGTTGCTGTGGGGTAAGGTAGACACTTCTGCAGATGGTGACGAAACTCCTGCAGAACCTGTACCTGTCCCTTTAAGTGAGGATCTAAGGGAGCTGCACTTTGACCTGCATGGGGAAAGAATATTGACCATTGGAAACAATGGTGCTGGTCAAGTGCAAGGTGATGGTGACAAAAATGCGGAAATGCATAAGGAAAATATGATGTCATATGAAATAGGTGGTGACAGTGATATAACTTTTCCGTTGCAGGTTGTGGTCAGGGGAGAAGCGCCCCCTGGTGGTAAAAATGTAAATGATGATGAAACTTTATTTTCTGCATCTATGTTTCATGAAGCGCGATATGACGTAATCAAAAGGTTTGAAGACGTGCATATAAGTAGTGTGGAGCAAAGCCCAGCTCCAGCTCAGTGTTTGAAGGTGCAGGAAAATATGATAGGGTTAGAGGGTGTACCGCACGTACCAGAGGTGGAAATGCAGTCTCCACAATGTTGGTCGGTTACTAAGGAAGTGTCCCAGGTGGGGATTAGCTCAGCGGTGCCCCTAGAGGTCAGAATTAACAATGACACGAGCGGTATAGGTGACGTATGTGCTGTGACCGATAGCAACTCAGAGAGTGAAGCTACCATATCAAGGTCCTGCGAAACTAAGGTGGTTACTAGTAGCGACCAGACAGTTATATCTGACGAGATGAGAATTAAGTCGGGTGACATCAGCCTAGGGTCTGAGGTCCATGTCCAGGCAGTTGTAGGTGACCTGACACGACAGTACAGCTGCAAACAGGAGGATGATCTCTCTCTCTCCTCACGCTCCCTAGAAACCTTAGAGACGGGACTAGCTGTCTTCACAGAGCAACTGAAGAAAATTTCAGAAAGGGCAAAGAAAGAGAATGGCGATACTCCTACATCTGCTGCAGCAGAGCCGAGCAAGGAGCAGCTGGAACCGGAGGCCAAAAAGCGGGGCACTTCCCACAAGCTTGTGCAAAAAGCTGAAAAGAAACTGCTGAAAAACATGGAGTTGGTGGTTCAGCGCCTGGAGAAACAGGGTGTGACTTACAAAAAGGTGGAGAAAACAAAGAACAAACTTCAGTGAGGATTGGATGATCTGATGGTGGACCTGGACCACCAAAAGCAAGTTATGTCTAATCCAGCAAAGAAACAGGAGAAGTGGGACTGGCTCCTAGCTGAAGAGAAATGCGTCTCTGCTCGATATGGTGAAAAAAGTGACCAAACAGAGACTGATGCTTGGGAAAAGGAGACCTTGGCTAAAGCCCTGGAAGAAGCGCTTGAGGAGCATGCTGAATTGGAGAGGCTGAACAAGCAACTCAGAGCAGAGACTGAAAATCTCATGAGCTTAAAAGATGAGTTGGAGAAATCTAAGTGTGCTCTTGAGCAGCAGGTAGAAGGTGAGAAACCTGAAGAGGAGAGTTCCCTGGAAGACGTCAAGAAGCCAGAGCCGGTTAAAAATGGGACTGGAGAGGGTGGCACTGTGGTGCTGGCTGTGGCAGAGAAGATGGAAGATGCTTCTGCTAAACCAGTTGATGGGGCTGATGTGGATGCCGAAGACCACAGACCCGTGGTAGCGTGTAGCCTAGGCCTGGAAGATGTCCCCTCTGCATACAAGGCCTTCCAAATAGCCAGCAGGCTGCTGGGGAAGAAGTACAAGGAGGTGAACGATCAGTTTTCGGATCTGGGCTATTACAATGGCCTGTATCTCCTGACTCCTCCACAAAATGAGAACAGGGTCCTGGGTGAGCCTTTGGAGAAAATAAAAGAAGACGAGGAGTCTGCTGAAGACCCTGGTGCCTCCTGCCTCAATGAGAAAGAGGGGGAGGGGTTAACAGGGCAAGTGTATGGTGCCATGTCCGAGAAGGATGAGAAGGCGGTCAAAGAGACTGGAGACTTCAAGAAGACAAAGACTGAAAAAGTTAAGGCCGATATGTTGGTTGACATGAAGTCCCCAGGTTCTACAGAGGCCAAAGTTAAGCCAAAGGGAGCCGCGGCCGAAGTGGAAAAAGCCGCTAAAGAAGCAGAGGTTTCTAAAACTGCCATAGTAGCTGGGGTAACTACTGTTGGAAAGAAGGAAGAAGTGACCCAGATGCACTTAAAAGAAGCGAGTAGGGGCAAGCATGCTCTGCTGAAGGAGCCCTGCAAAGCAAAGGAGAAAGTCTCGGGATATGACCATGACTGGGAACAGTTCAGGCAAGAGCTGCAGCAGTCCCAGAAAGGACGTGAGGCGCATGTACAGGAGCCAGAGGATCTAAAAAGAGAGAGAGATCAAAATATACTTCAGCGCATCATCACTCGGGAAAGAGTAAGAAAAGAGTATCTGGCCATGAGATGGGCACATGAGGCCTTTAGGCATTTTCGGTTAGGCAAGATGTTGGTTTTGGTGATAAACCAAGCTCTGATGGCGTGGGTCTGGCAGAACAAAGGGAAGGTACGTGTCACCGAGGTTCCTGGCCTCGGTGAAATAAGAACCGGTAATTTTCTGTGTCAGCGGCAGCTAGTGCTCGCTGACACTGGGTTACTTAGTGTGGCTGTAAAGCCAATCTGGGCCGGTTCTTATTGGGAGCAGCCAAAGAGCAGGGTGGGTGGCTGTTCCCCACGTCCAGGCCAGGTGGATGCCCTCTCACCAGCCTCCCGTGGTTATGCAGGTGTTCACCCTCACGGGCTTGAACAAAGGGGGGGGATATGTGAGACAGTGAGAGGTCTCACTCAGGTTAGAGGCAAGGAAGGGGTGGATAGTTCGGTCCACACCCCTGTTCCACCACAGGTGAGAGAAGCTGGAGGTAATCAGCCTAGCACAAAGCACCTCCCAGAGTGTCAGAAAGGGGGGAGTGTGGTACCTGTGGACAGAGGCCTGGAGGCTCTGTCTGTGTGGTCTCAGCTAGGCAATGCTGAGGGACCACAAGGCTGTGAGAGCCTGAAGTTGGGGGACACAGCGACGCCTGGGAGGGTCGCAGGGCCATAGTCAGGCAGACTACTGAGCCCCAATCCCCCACAAGAAATACTGAACTGGAGACAGTGGGCGTACTGTGCTCTGTACAGCCAGGAGGCTGTGGGACTTTGGCTCAGAAAGCCGCACGTGTTCACAGGGTGTGAACAGGGACTTAGGTGAGTCAGGCATCTATTTGTTTAGTTAGAGCCTAGCCGGGCAAGTGTTTGTTATTTTGTATTATTGTGTATGTTTAAGCGGATGTGCCGCAATAAAGCACAGTGTTTGGATCTTAAACTTGGTGTCCTGAAGATATCGGTGCGAATGACCCCCAAATAAGAGGCGATCCCTTACAGCAGTTATATATAGAGATGAGCGAATTTCTCAAAAATTCTATTCGACCGGTTTGCCGAATTTTCCAGAAAAATTAGCTTCGATCCGAATTAATTCATAATGGTTGTGGAACACTGTGCCTTGCAGTAACACGCATAGGGAGTCTGCTGGGGTAGTGAAATAATACTGTCAGTCAGTATGACATGCAGATGACAGGAGTAGCTATTAGAATCACACTGCACACTTCACTTATTTGGGCAGTCACGGGGCCAAAACCGCCAAAATAACTCAAGTATTAACTCAGCCTTACAGGTCGATGTTAGTGTAAAAAAGAAGCACACTCATTTTGCACCCTAGTCAGCTGATTCCGCAAAGATGTCTAGAGAACCTGTTCTATTAAATGTTTATACCAGTAGAGCCCCCTGACAGAGTGGAGAGGGTGTCAGCAGTAAGTTTGTGTTGACGTCACTGATTATTTTGCTCTTCCTCTGATCCGTCAGAACAATAACCCATAAAAAACTGATCCTGTCTGGGGAGCATACGCCTTCACTCGGTCAACATTTGCTCAATATTCCATCAGTATTACTCAAGCACAAAATAATAATGTTATATTGTAAAGTCCGGTGTCTCCATGATAAATTTGCAGCGTGAGGGCCCTGTGTGTCTTCTACACACTTTTTAAAATAATCCTTCTGCGGGCCGAATAGATGATGGTTGACCGGGACGCTCCATGACCTTCCAAGGAGCTGTTGTCGGGAGCAGCGGTTCATTTCTGAGATGTCCGTATAGTGCAGGGGGAATCCGAAGACCCTCTCCATCTCCGTGCACCACAGGATGCCCTCCTTTTCATTTCCATGATGACTGGGATCCCGTGACAAAGAGACCGGGGTCTGGTTGGTTGGTTTGAATCTTGACTAACTTAGCGACTCTTCCGGGCTCCAAGCTATCTTGAAGCTTTGTCTTCTCATTGTCTGTAGCTACTGGAGGCCTGTTCATGCCAGGCAGGTTTCCCCCAGAAGTTTCTTGGTCGATGAGCAGCCAATACCGCACTTGCAGCAATCTTGACAGGATTTGTCTCCAGGTGGAGAGGAATTGTTTTCTTGGCATGCTTTCTCCAACGCAACACCACGTCGTTGAATAAACAGAAGACTCGCCGATTCTCTCCTGTCTTAGGCAACATGTAATTTTTATTAGTAAATTCATTAAATATTTATTATTTAATTGAACCAAAACTTGATTAAAATATAATAAAGTATACATAAATTTGCCAAAACTGACCAAATAACCCAAGTATAAACTCAGCCTTACAGGTCTATGTTAGTGTCAAGAAGCGCACTCCTTTTACACCCTCATAAGCTGATTCCTCATAGATGTCTAGAGAACCTGTTCTATTAAATGCTTATACAAGTAGAGCCCCCCTGACAGAGTGGAGAGGGTGTCAGCAGTAAGTTTGTGTTGACGTCACTGATTATTTTGCCCTGCCTCTGATCCATCAGAACAATAACCCACAAAAAATGTATCCTGTCTGTGGAGCATACGCCTTCACTCGGTAAGCATTTGCTCAATAATCCATCAGTATTGCTAATGCCCAAAAAAAACAAAACAGGAGTGGATCTTAAACATAGATGACACGTGAATGGAATATTTGCATGTCTTCAGTGTTTTCTACCCACTCCTGCTTTTGGCTATCAAATCATAAGCCAATTCTGGTGGGACCATACAGGCCTTACAGCTGCTACACAGACAGGATCCGTTGTGCGTCTTATTTTTCCTTCCTTCTGACAGATTAGAACAGGCATCCTCATATTGTGGCCCTCCAGCTGTTGTAAAACTACAACTCCCACAATGCCCTGCTGTAGGCTGATACCTGTAGGATGTTCAGGCATGCTGGGAGTTGTAGTTTTGCAACAGCTGGAGGGCCGCAGTTTGAGGATGTCTGGATTAGAAGAAGGGTCAAATAAATGATAATGTCAGCCAGGCCAAAAGCCAAAATAGTGGACCAGTCATGAAGTGGGGATGGTGGGAACAGCATGAGAAGTCCACAGAGTGGACTTATGAAATAGTGGTGAGGTGTAAGCAGCATGAGGAGACCACAGAGTGGCCCAATGACAGTGTCTGGAGGTGGAAGCAGTATGAGGAGGCCACTGAGTGGCACAATGACAGTGTCTGGAGGTGGAAGCAGTATGAGGAGGCCACTGAGTGGCACAATGACAGAGTCTGGAGTTTCCAGCAGTATGAGGAGGCCACTGAGTGGCACAATGACAGAGTCTGGAGTTTCCAGCAGTATGAGGAGGCCACTGAGTAGCACAATGACAGAGTCTGGAGGTGGCAGGATCAGAAGAAAGCCACGAAGTGGCGCAATAGTCTGGAGCTGGCGGATGCAGCAGCAGAATCATGAAAAGGCCACCAAGTGGCACAATGATAGAGTCTGTAGATGGCAACAGTATGATGAGGCCACAGAGTGGCAAGGCGACATACAGGTAGTGTGGATATGGCAGCAGTATGAGGAGACCACAGAGTGGCAAGGTAAGGTAACTTAGTGTGGAGATGCCAGCAGCAGGATCCCACAGAGTGGCAAGGTGACATAGTGTGGAGATGGCAGCAGCAGGAAGAGACCACAGAGTGTCAAGGTGACACATTGTGGAGATGCCAGAAGCAGGAGGAAACCACAGAGTGGCTAGGTGACACAGTTGGGAGATGGAAGCAGCAGTTGCATCAGGAGACCAGAAAGTGACTCTGTAACAGAGTGGGGCAGTGGGTGTCAATACCAGTATCTGCTGACGTAGGTGGGTTTGGCTATCCAAGAGTCCAGCGGATATTCATTGTGGGGTGGTAGGGTGCTGTCCAAGTATGCCACCACCTGCTGTTTCAGGTCCTGCTCCTGGTTTACCTGCTGCTGGGGAGTAGTTTCCTCACTATGCGGGTAAAGAAAGCTACACATCAGCGACTCTAGACTCAGGGTGCTGCTGATGGAGCTGGTACTGCTCCTGCCACCCCTCCCCAGCAGCCATGGCAGTGGAACGTGAGCGCAGAGGGCTTCCCGGTAAGACCTGCAAGATGATGGACAATGGTGCCGATAGGCAGCGGCCAACTGACTACATAGGATGTCTGTAGTAGTTTAGTTTGGCCTCCCTCTTGGTGGGTGTGAAAAAAGCCCCCATTCTGGACCGGTAGCGAGGGTCCAACAAGGTGGAGAGCCAGAAGTCATCCCTCTGCCGAATGGTAACAATTCGTCTGTCACTACGCAAGCAAGTGAGCATGCATCGGGTCATTTGTGCAAGTGACTCAGAGGGACTCCCTGTCTACATCTCCACTGCATACTGCCACGGTGTGTCCGGGTCCTCTGTCTCATCTTCCTCATCGTCCTGTAGCTCCTCTGGCTGCTCCTGCTCCTCCTGTCCTGTCAGCTGAGTAGAAAAACCACCCATTTGGCTACACATTGCCTATGCTCCAATGTTCTCCTCCCCCTCCTCCAGTTCAGCCCCCATGGGGCTCATGTGGCACCACGTCTCCTGTCCCCTGACCAGCCATTGTTACCACCATCTGTTCCAGGACATGAAACAGTGGAATGACGAAGTTCATTCCGTAGTCTTGACGACTGACAAATAACAAGGCATCCTCAAAGGGCCTGAGCAAACGGCAGGTGTTATGCATGAGTTGCCAGTGGCTGACTTCGAAGTTACACAGGGGAGTACTCCTATCCGCTTGCATCATCAAGAAATCGTTGATGGCCTTTCTCTGTTCGTATAGTCAGTCCAACATATGGAGGGTGGAATTCCAACGTGTGAAAACGTCGCAGATCAGCTTATGTTGGGGGATGCCGTACTGCCGCTGCAACTCAAGGGTGCTTTGAGGTATATGAGTGGCTGAAGTGCATGCAAAATTTCCTGGACATTTTTTTAGGATGTCTTGCATATGGGTGGAAGACTTCAGGAACTGCTTGACAACCAGATTGAACACGTGTGCCATGCAGGGTGCATGGCTCATCCTTCCTTGATGCAGTGCCGACATAATGTTATTCCCGTTGTCGGTCACCATGGTTCCGATTTTGAGTTGTCGGGGAGAAAGCCAGGATTCGGTTTATTGATGCATCATACTGAGCAGTTCCTCCCCTGTGTGACTCCATTCGCCAAGGCAAACCAGGTTCAGAACAGTGTGAAACTGCTGAGCCCTGCACATGTGGTATGCTAGAGGGGCACTGTGACTTGTCCCTGCAGTGGAGGCTGAGGATATGGTGGAGGAGGCAGAGGCGGACATTGTCGGAGGACCAACGGCGTGACAATGTGGAGGAGGAAACGGCGTCACCTGTCCAAGTTGCTCGTGTGGCTGTGCAGGAACCACATTCATCCAGTGGGCCATAAAGGACATGTTTTGTTCCTGACCGTAGCTACAGCTCCACACGTCGGCGCTGCCGTGCACTTTGGCAGACACCGACAGGCTTAAGGACTGGCCCACCTTCTGTTCTACATGTGTGTGCAGGGCTGGTACTGCCTTTTTGCAAAGAAATTACATCTTGGGACTCTCCTCCTCGGCTCGGCACAAGCCATCAATTCTTTGAAAGTTGTAGAGTACACTACTTGGAAAGGGAGGGACTGAAGCACAAGTAACTTGGACAGGAGCATGTTCAGCTTCTGCGCTGTTAGATGCGTGCATGTATACTGTTGTCTCTTGGCAATTGCTTCAGTGATCGATTGCTGACGGAATGACTGACAAGGAGTAGGAGCAGGAGCATCTGGACCAACAGAAGATGGGATTGACAGACAACTCATTTCGGCTGAGGTGGTGGAGCTTTGACTGGCTGAAACTGGGTGCGTGCCACTGGGTGATGTAGCGATTGCTGCGGCAGGCTGGACCACCACATCGGAACCATGGTTCTCCCAGGTCACTGTATGGCGACGCTGCATATATTGACGCAGGGCCGTAGTGCCAATATTGGCACCCTGGCCATGCTTCACCTTCTTCCCACAGATGCGACATATGGCCAGGTTTACCTCCTCTGGTGCTGTGAAAAAAACTGCCACACCGCCGAGTAGGTGATTTTCCCCCCAGAGATCTATTGCAGCACATGAGGCAGCATCACCAGATCCTTTAGTAAAATACAACTGGCCAGTATTCCCAATCAGAACAAGTCTGACCTTCTTTTCCTGGTCCTCTATGTAGCAGCCAACCTGCATGCCCAAGCAGTATGGTATCTTTGTCATCATCATCTTCTTCTTCTCCTGCTAAGACTACTCATTGTCCTTGGCTCCATTATGAGACATCTAAAACAGAACGTTTGACCATGAAAAAAACTTTTCTAAGCCAGCAATTAGCTTGTCTGCAAGCTGAACCCCCATTTGGCCACATTACTGGTGATGCAGTCGCTGTAGTACCAATAAAGCAGAGCCTTGTACTCACATGGCAGAGAATGCGGGCCACTCCTTGTGATTCTCGCTGTGCATCAAGCTGCACTCCACAGTGGCCACCTGGAGCAGCTGTTATGGGCAGGGATGGTACATGTCTTTCACGGCCCACTGGGTTAATGTTTTTTTACGGCAGTGGGGAGGCAGCTGCCTCCTCCACCTACTTCTCCATGGACAGTATCCTGTCCCCAACAGCAGCAGGTCACAGCGTCGCTCACATTACCTATCCTTCCTATAACATGTGTAAAGTCAAGCGTTGCCACACCATGTTGGAGCTTATCGGCCGATGAGAGAGTAGTCACACTGGCGAGCAGTTGCTCAAGTACATCAAGCAGCAAACATCCTGCTCCAACTGTGCAACGGGGTCACCGACATTGGGTGCAACACCCTGGCCGCCTTGAAACTGGGAGCAGGGCAGTTTCTAGAGAATTTTACCAACAGGATGAACATTAAAAAAGCGCCATCCCTCCCCGCCAACATCAAATAACACTGACTTTAACAATGTTGCATACACAGCTCAGTAGCCATCACTATTAACTTAGTTATATAAAAACATTACAAGTGGTTGTCTAGGATTACAAAGAAGCAATGATTTTTCTCAGAAAAGTTTTTGTCTGCCCATGGGTTGTGCCTGGTATTGCAGCTTAGCTCACTTTTTAAAAATCGGAACGGAGCTGTGTGAGGGCTTGATTTTTGCGTGACATAGAAACATAGATACATAGAATGTGTCGGCAGATAAGAACCATTTGGCCCATCTGCCCAACGACTTGTGGATTTTATTTGTATCATTTTGGGCTACTTTATGGATGGTTTTTATTCATTTTTCTGTGGAGAATAAGCATAAAGCAGCAGTTTTTTTTACGCCATTGCTCCGCTCTTCATTGTCAGCAAAAATGATGGTACCCCTAGAAAAGATTGAAAATAATTTGACCGTAGGGACATGTAAAACTAAGGTGTGTCCTGTAATTAGCATCAGAGGTGTCTTCAAACTTTTAACCAGTCAGTCTGCCTATTTAAAGGGTGAAAAGTAGTCACTGTTCTATTTGGTATCATGATGTGTACCACGCTGAACATAGAACAAAGAAAGCTAAGAAGAGAGTTGTCTCAGGAGATTAGAAAGAATATTATAGACAAACGTGTTAAAGGTAAAGGCTATAAGAACATCTCCAAACAGCTTGATGTCCCTGTTCGTACAGTTGCACATATTGTTCTGAAGTTTAAAGTAGAACTCCTGGCAACATTTTTATTTTCTGACCTGCTAGAAAGTGATGTCATGTGACCAACTCTCTGAACTCCAACTGACACAGGACATGAAGTCAGTTACTTCTCTATTTATTCCTATGAGACTGACATAGGAATACATAGGGAAACTGACTTCCTGTCCACACATAAAATACTGTGTTATTTGGAAAGTCAGTAACATTTTTTGCGGGAGTTCTTTAAGGTCTACGGAACTGTAGCCAACCTCCCTAGACATAGCCGCAAGATGAAAATTAATGACAAATTGAAGAGATAGATAATACAAATGGTACCCGAAAAACCCAGAACAACCTTCAAAAAAATTAGCCGTAAACTCCAAGGTCGAGGTACATCAGTGTCAGATCACACCATCCATTGCTGTCTTAGCCAAAGTGGACTTAATGGAATACGGATGAGGAAGAAACCACTGTTGAAAGCAAAATCATAAAAAAGCAGGACTGAAATTTACCAAAATGCATATTGACAAGCCACAAAGATTCTAGGACAGATGAGGCAGAACTGGAGCTCTTTGGCTAGTCACATCAGCTCTAGATTCACAGATGCAAAAATGAAGCATACAAAGCAAAGAATATTGTACCTGCTGTGAAACATGGAGGAGGCTTGGTTATGATTCGGGTTTACTTTTCCGCTTCTGGCACAGGGTGCTTGAATCTGTGCAGGGTACAATTAAATATCAAGGCATTCTGGAGCGAAATGTGCTGCCCAGTTTCAGAATGTTCTCATTTGCAGGTCCTGGGTCCTCCAACAGGATAATGACCCAAAACACATAGCAGCATACATACAGCACGTGATTACTGCATCAATACCAACATTTTCTAACAACTTGGCTATTTCCGGATGAATAGACCTTGTTTCGCAGGCGGTGCCCCATTTTGCCACTGTTGCTATCTGTCTGCCTAAATACTATCATGTTCTGTACAGCTGCTGCTACGGCCTGCATCATGCCACTTATTCTACTTTCCAACCATCACGTTCTGTATGGCTGCTGCTACGACCTGCATCATGCCACTAATGCCACTTGCCAACCATCACATTCCCCCAAGCCACTTTTTAAAAAAAAAATTCAATCTCATAACACCGTGTGTGTTTAAACATCATCTGCCCGGATAAGGGAAAATCTTTGGAAGCTTTGGAATATGAAAAAGCATAACAGATGTGCTGGTGTGGTGTGTATGTTAACACTGTCATAATTGCTTTTGCCTATAACTATGTATATCAGTGTCACTCATTTACAAACCAGATTCCCAAAAAGTTGGGACACTAAACAAATTATGAATAAAAACTGAATGCAATGATGTAGAGATGGCAAATGTCAATATTTTATTTGTAATAGAACGTAGATGACAGATCAAACGTTTAATCCGAGTAAATGTATCATTTTGAAGGAAAAATACGTTGATTCAAATTTTCACGGTGTCAACAAATCCCAAAAAAGTTGGGACAAGTAGCAATAAGAGGCTGGAAAAAGTAAATTTGAGCATAACGAAGAGATGGAAGACCAATTAACACTAATTAGGTCAATTGGCAACATGATTGGGTATAAAAAAGAGCTTCTCAGAGTGGCAGTGTCTCTCAGAAGCCAAGATGGGTAGAGGATCACCAATTCCCACAATGTTGCGCAGAAAGATAGTGGAACAATATCAGAAAGGTGTTACCCAGCGAAAAATTGCAAAGACTTTGCATCTATCATCATCAACTGTGCATAACATCATCCGAAGATTCAGAGAATCTGGAACAATCTTTGTGCGTAAGGGTCAAGGCCGTAAAACCATACTGGATGCCCGTGATCTCCAGGCCCTTAAACGACACTGCACCACAAACAGGAATGCTACTGTAAAGGAAATCACAGAATGGGCTCAGGAATACTTCCAGAAACCATTGTCAGTGAACACAATCCACCTTGCCATCCGCCGTTGCCAGCTGAAACTCTACAGTGCAAAGAAGCCATTTCTAAGCAAGATCCACAAGCTCAGGCGTTTTCATTGGGCCAGGGATTATTTAAAATGGAGTGTGGCAAAATGGAAGACTGTTCTGTGGTCAGACGAGTCACGATTCGAAGTTCTTTTTGGAAATCTGGGACGCCATGTCATCCGGACCAAAGAGGACAAGGACAACCCAAGTTGTTATCAACGCTCATTTCAGAAGCCTGCATCTCTGATGGTATGGGGTTGCATGAGTGCGTGTGGCATGGGCAGCTTGCATGTCTGGAAAGGCACCATCAATGCAGAAAAATATATTCAGGTTCTAGAACAACATATGCTCCCATCCAGACATCATCTCTTTCAGGGAAGACCCTGCATTTTTCAACAAGATAATGCCAAACCACATTCTGCATCAATCACAACATCATGGCTGCGTAGGAGAAGGATCCGGGTACTGAAATGGCCAGTCTGCAGTCCAGATCTTTCACCTATAGAGAACATTTGGCGCATCAGAAAGAGGAAGGTGCAACAAAGAAGGCCCAAGAAGATTGAACAGTTAGAGGCCTGTATTAGACAAGAATGGGAGAGCATTCCTACTTCTAAACTTGAGAAACTGGTCTCCTCGGTCCCTAGACGTCTGTTGAGTGTTGTAAGAAGAAGGGGAGATGCCACACAGTGGTGAAAATGGCCTTGTCCCAAATTTTTGGGGATTTGTTGACACCATGAAATTCTGATTCAACATATTTTTCCCTTAAAATGGTAAATTTTCTCAGTTTAAACTTTTGTTCCGTGATTTATGTTCTATTCTGAATAAAATATTAGAAGTTGGCACCTCCACATCATTGCATTCAGTTTTTATTCACGATTTGTATAGTGTCCCAACTTTTTTGGAATCCGGTTTGTACTATTGCTGTCATTGCGTTCCAGACCTTGGACAAGGGGGAGAGGGGAGGGGGGGAAATCATAAAATATAAACAAAAAGAGATAACAAGTTTTTCTAAAAAAAGTCCTAGGGGGCTAGAGAGGGTTATATACCAACTTTCAGGGCAATTGTAGCAACTTCGGTTTGTCCGGAACCGATTCGAGCCTGAACCGAACTTTTTAAAAAATTTGTCAAACCAGACCTGAAACAAATCTCAACTGATTCACTCATCTAGTGAGTACATCAGAGCATGAAGAGCCTGTTCCTTGGAGGGAACCAAATATTGTATGTAACATATATACTTGAATGTCAAACCTCGACTGAGAGCTTTAAAGGTGTTATTAAATCATCTAACCTGGTTTACATTACACCAGGTAACACCATCAATACTTTCTCTAGACAGGTAAAAGCCAATATTAAAGTGTTGGTTTATAGAAGTGAGGATTGTAATTTGTCTGAACTTGAAGTTAAAGCATTGAAATAGTTGAAGGGTCGCCAGGTCTTAATAAGCCTGCAGATAAAGATGGTAATGCTTTGGTAATCTCCAGATAATATTACCGTAAGAAGTCTAATTGTCAGGTTACTGATTGTAAAGTGTATGATGTACTCATAAAAAAAAAAAAACAACATTTATGAATAGTATGAGATAGCAATAACTTCTACAGGGTGGTTTGGAATAATTTGTCATCTCAAGAAAGGTGGGTGTTTGTACCCTAGAAATCTAGGAAAGTCTATGGATAATGTATGTATCTGATGATGTATGTATCTGATGGTGTATTGAGGACCCAGGGACATTGTAAGTAGGTGACTATCAATAAAGAAGTAGAAAAAAGGAGATGAGCACTATCATTCGAATGCAATCTGTAAAAGCCATGGACACCTTTTATTATTGCATTTTGAGCTAAAATAATTTTTTCTGTTGGTCTTTATTAAAAATGTTGAGCCCCTTCCTCTGTACAGCCTTGAGATTATCTAGTACCAGTTTCTGTATTTTTACAGTTACTTATCCCTGATTTCTGACCTTATAAACATTCAATATAGCTCAATTTCTAATGATAAGAATGAGGCTTTAATAAGTGTTTATGACCTTTTAATAATTTAGAAATAAGGTTTATTAGATGACTGACACAAAGTGAAAGTATGATTCACATAGACAGACAGTCTGTCAAACACCCTTTGTGACAGAATGGCTGAATATTTTTTAATAAAGACCAATTAAAAAATGGTTTTACCCAAAAATGAGTAAAAGGCTATCATAAAAAAAATGCCTTAAAAGATGTACTTAACCTTTAAACATACAATAGTATGTGATAAGCAAATCATTGAAAGTGACCCAGACCTACAGGATGTAGCTAATAGGAAACCTGTTGAATCTTGTCTTATGAAGTAAATTTGTATTATCATGGTACATGGTTGCAATGCTCCCTCCCAATAGGGAGTTATAGATGTAGCTTGTGTTCCTTTTGTGGTCATGCAGCCCCTACTTACTGGCAGGCAGGCAGTCATTATCATTGTTTATCATTAGTCCCTGTTCATTACAGGGCAACTTTTTTGGGGTCTTGTTGTGTCCTTTGTGATTCCACTGAACCATGGGATGAATCTAGTATAATTACCCCCTTAGTCCTGTTTTGTGATTTCTTTGTTTACCTACTTTTCGGCCTCCTCGTTTATGTTTGATGTATTCTGTATAACTTATGTACTCAGCATACTTTTATATTCAGTATAACTGATGTACTCAGCAGTATTTTGTACTCAGTATCTTGTTGTACCCAGTAATTTTGCCTACCCAACATTCTTTTTTGTTTATTTAGCTTACAATATACTCAGCATACCCTTAGATTGCCTGTTTCCCCTGATGAGTTTTTCCAACGAAAGGTGGCACATCTTTCTAGGGTACATTAGGGATTCTGCCCAGGTATAGGGACAGGTATCCGGACGGGGTTGCCCCTTTTGTGGTGGGTGCTCTGTATAGATAGGGCATTTCTAGCCCTCTCTCCATCTTTACAGGGTAATATAGGGCCAGTTGTTACTGCTTTGTTGCAAGTCACCAGGAATCACCCGTCTGTCTACCTGTGTTACAATGAAGAACCTCTAATTCTATAACAGCTGTATACAGACTATGTATTCAAGAGAGCACAACGGGGTACCAGATTCAGTTTGGGGTCTGTGAACGATCCACATCCTCCCAACTATCCATCATGTCTGGATTCGTGAGATTGTTCCTTTTCTTTTTTTCCCCTTACATTGTTTTCTTTGGTCCCATTCACTTTGGGTAGTGTGCTACATGTTGTCTCAGCCAGGCGTACATTGAATTAATTGTGTATTGTATGTCTTTTTGGTGTGGAGATAGGTTTTAATACCCTATACCCTGTTCTTGGGTTCTCTTTAGTTTTGGACAGTGGATAAAGGATAAATACATTCAACCCGGGTCAGTAAGATAAGAGATAAAATATTTTATTACATGCCATTGAGCCTTTATCATCTATTTCATTATGTGTCAATGCGTTTTTTTCTGTATCAGTAAAATGAAATGTCCAGAGTCCACCAGGTTTAGGGAACATAGAATCTCGAAAAAGACTCTGGAAAGGGGTATCTAGATTGATCCAACATGATAGGGAATACAACAAAGGAAAATTCTCATGTTTAAAATTTGCAGGCTTACTAAGAATTAAGCAGACATGTAGAATTCATGATGCTCTGCTACAAAATGAAGCAGCATTATTTGTATGCAATGATTCAATGATTGAAATAAATATAATTGTAGCATAAGTAGATGTGTTACACTGTTGCATTCTTGGATTCTTGTTTTAAAGATAATATATACCAGCAGTCAATAGTCTGGACACACCTTATCATTCCATGGTTTTTCTTGTTTTTTATTTTCTACATTGTAGATTCATAATGAAGACATGAAAATGATGAACTAACACATATGGAATTAAGTAATAAACAATTGTTAAACCAGAATATGTTTTGTATTTTAGATTCTTCAAAGTAGCCCCCTTTTGCTCCGATGACAGCTTTGCTGGCTCTTGGCATTCTCACAATCAGCTAAATGAGGTAGTCACCTGGGATGGTTTTCAGTTAACAGGTAAGCATTGTCAAGAGTTAAATTGTGAAATTTGTGTTTGAGACCATCAGTTATTCTGTTCAGAGGTGGAACAGGCCATTACATTGTTAGCCTTATGCTACCAGTGTTCTAATCAACAATTATAAAGAAATGGCAGTCCATCATTACCTTAAGACATAAAGGACAGTCAATCAGGAACATTTCCAGAACTTTGAAGGTATTCTCAGGCGAAGTAATGAAAACCATCAAACACTATGACGAAACTGGTTCTGATGAGGATCGCCCCAAGAAAGAAATACCAAGAGTCTGATGCAGTTCATTAGAGTCACCAGCCTGCAAATTAACAGCACCTCAAATTAAAGCCTACTTAAATGCTTTGCAGAAGTCAAGTACCAGACACATCTCAACATAAATTGTTCAGAGGAGGCTGTGAGAATCAGGCCTTTATGGTCAAATTGCTGCAAAGAAGCCATCACAGAACAACAATGAGAAGATGAGAATTGCTTGGGCCAAGATACACAAGGAGTGGACATTAGACCAGTAGATCTCTGTGCTTTGGTCTGATGAGTCAAAGTTTGAGATCTTTGGATCCAACTACCATATATTTGTGAGACTGACATGTATTTGTGTGAGTGGATGCTTTCCTCATGTGTGGTTCCCACTGTGAAGCATAGAGAAGGAGGTGTGATGCTGGGGTGTGCTTTACAGATTACACTTTTTAAAGATGGCCCAATTAACCAGTAGTGTTGAGCGCAAATATTCGAAAAGCAAATTTTTATCGCAAATATCGGCACTTCGAGAATTTGCGAATATTTAGAATATAGTGCTATATATTCGTAATGACGAATATTTTTTTTTTTTTTAACACAGTACACATCAGGTGATCATCCCTCCCTTCTTCTAGCTTGTGGGCCAATAAGAAGGCTTTGTCATAGCTTAGCAACATCCCTAGCAACCAATAGAAAAGTTGACTACCCCTTACTATATAAGAACCTCCCCAGCAGCTGTTTCTAAAGTTTATTGCAGTTTTGAAAGAGACAGCAGTGTCATTGCTGTGCTCTGTGCTTTGTGTTATTACATTAGACAGTTAACTTATATATACAGTCCTGATCAAAAGTTTAAGACCACTTGAAAAATGGCAAAAAATAATATTTTACATTGTTGGATCTTAACAAGGCTTCAAGTAGAGCTTCAACATGCAACAAGAAAAAATGAGAGTGAGACAAAACATTTTTTCAGCATTCAATTAATTGAAAATAATGATTAAACTGAAACAGGCTGTTTTTCAGCTGATCCAAATTTTAGGATCGCATGCCTTTAAAAGGCCAAATCTGTGCAAAGATGTGGCTTCATTGTCATTTTCTGTCAGGTAGTCACACGTTGTGATGGCAAAGGCAAAAAAACTCTCCCTTTTTTAACGTGGTCGGGTTGTTGAACTGCATAAGCAGGGTCTCTCACAGCGCGCCATCGCTGCTGAGGTGGGACGCAGTAAGACAGTCATTTGGAATTTCTTAAATGATCCTGAGGGTTATGGAACAAAAAAGTCAAGTGGAAGACCCCCAAAAATTTTATCAGCACTGAGCCAGAGGATCCAATTGGCTGTCCGTCAGGACACTGGATGATCCTCGACCCAAATTAAGGCCCTTACTGGTACTGACTGCAGCCCCATAACCATCAGGCGGCATCTGAAACTGAAGGGCTTCAAAAACAAAAAACGTCTTCAAAGACCTAGTTTCCTTGAACACCACAGAACTGCTCGTTTGAACTTTGCAAGAGAGCACCAAACATGGGACATTCAAAGGTAGAAGAAAGTTTTATTCTCTGATGAGAAAAAATTTAACCTTGATGGTCCTGATGGTTTCCAACGTTACTGGCATAACAAGCAGATCCCACCTGAGATGTTTTCTATGCGCCACAGTAGAGGGGGTGCCATAATGGTCTGAGGTGCTTTTTCCTTCAGTGGAACAATGGAGCTTCAGGAAGTGCAGGGGCGTCAAACGGCCGCTGGCTATGTCCAGATGTTGCAGAGAGCAGTCCTCATGATTGAGGGCCCTCGTCTGTGTGGTAACGACTGGGTTTTTCAACAGGACAACGCTACAGTACACAATGCCCGCAGGACAAGGGACTTCTTCCAGGAGAATAATATCACTCTTTTGGCCCATCCTGCGTGTTCCCCTGATCTAAATCCAATTGAGAACCTTTGGGGATGGATAGCAAGGGAAGTTTACAAAAATGGACAACAGTTCCAGACAGTAGATGGCCTTCGTGCAGCCGTCTTCACCACTTGGAGAAATGTTCCCACTCACCTCATGGAAACGCTTGCATCAAGCATGCCGAAACAAATTTTTGAAGTGATAAACAATAACGGCGGGGCTACTCATTCCTGAGTTCATGTTTGGAAGTTGGATTTCTAATTTTGGGGGAGTTTAGTTTTTTTTGGGATGTGTGGTCCTAAACTTTTAATCAGCTGAAAAACAGCCTGTTTCAGTTTATTCGTTGTTTTCATTAAATTGAATGCTCAAAAAATGTTTTGTCTCACTTCCATTTCTTCTTGTTGCATGTTGAAGCTCTCCTTGGAACCTTGTTAAGATCCAGCCATGCTAAATATGATTTTTTGCCATTTTTCAAGTGGTCTTAAACTTTTGATAAGGACTGTATAATTCAGATAGTTAGGAGGAGATAGTCAGTATAGGTTAGATTGATCTATAGTGTGGCAGATATTGCCAAAAATTTGCAAGTGCGAACATATTGGAGCACTCTATCTGCATATAAAGCTATTCTAATGTCCTGCCGTTCCAACCATTTTCTCCAGTCTCAGGAAACTTATACCAGCTTGAAAAATGTAGCATAAGTGACCCACTCCTGTACTTTGCGCGCATTAAGCGAATATTACATTGCCGATTTTCACAATCAAGAATATAATCTCGAATTAGCGAATATATGACGAATATTCTACAAAATATCGCAAATTCGAATATTGCCCCTACCGCTCATCGCTATTAACCAGCATGGCTACTACTTCATTCGGAAGCAAGAGACCTTCATTTGTTTTTCAACAGGACAATGACCCCAAACACACCTCCAGGCTATGTAAGACCTACTTGACCAAGAAGGAGAGTGATAGAGTGCTGCATCAGATGACATGTCCTCAACAGTCACCCGACATTGAACCAGTTGAAATGTTTTAAGATAAGTTGGATGGCAGATGAAAGAAAAAGTAGACAACAGTATCTCTGGGAACTCCTTCAAGACTGCCCTTATGAAAGTGAATGAGAGAACGCCAAGAGTTTACAAAGCTGTCATCGAAGCAAAAGGAGGCTAAATTGAAAAATCTAAAATGTAAAGCATATTCTGGTTTATTTAAGACTTATGTGTTTGCCACTTAATATTTTATTTGTTCCTTCATTGTTTTCATACCTTTAGTATGAAGCTAAATTAAAAGGTGCATCCAAACTTTTGACTGGCATTGTATAATCATTATTTTATATTTAAATGTACTATTCAGTGCTGTACTGATCTCCTTTTTACCACCGTGATCCAGGGTGCCGTGTTCAGCGGTGGTCTGCTGCCTGTGCTTCCCCATTCACCGCTGCAGTCCTGGACTCTGTCCTTGCAGGTACTGTTTGTGCTGGGAACCACGCCACAGTTTTCTTTCAGGCCTGGCCACAGCATGCTTGCTGCTTCTTCCCAGCAGCACTTCCTTAAAGGGATTAAAAATATTCTACAGTTTTAAAACCATCACCTGGATCTGAATACTTTTGTAATTGCACGTAATTAAAGATTTTGTAAAGCTATTGAGTTATTCAGTAAAGCGTATGTTTACAGTGCCACTTAATTTCTTGTTTCTTTGATCTGCTCACTGAGAAGGCCACACATGCTCAGTTTCATCTTTCAACTGCCTCCTGAGCTGTGATAGGGAGAGCACAGACACGCCCCCTTAGCTGCAGTGGAGGGCAAACGCGTGTCACTTCTTGTGCTTTATGGGTTAGATCATGTGACCTTGCTGACCAATCCTAGCCCTCCTGCATGTATAAGTAGCTGAGCGCCCTTCCCAGATGCCTGAGTGTCAAGGTCCTTGTGTCCTGCAAAGGTTGCTGATTTATCTGCTTGTGTTCCTGTGTACCTGACCCGTGCTTGTGTTTCTGGACTCTGCTACCCGTTTGATCCCTGCCTGCTTGACTTGACTCTCCTGTTGCCGAACTGGACTTCCTGACCTGAACCTATGCCGCCCGCCCTGACCTATTTATTTTTTTACTTCATCTCTGCCTAATCCTTTGGTCCTGCACTGTTGCTCCTGGTTACAACATGGCCTGCTGACTACATTTGCACCTCTGGTATTTTGCTCTGGTACCTCCTGATCCACCTGGACCAGCTGCCTCATATGCCAATCCCTCTCAAGAGGTAGCGACCTGGTGTTCCTCTGGGAAAGCCTATCCCCACCATCAGGGGTACTGTGAAGAACGAGGGGTTCACTTAGACAACTCCCTTAGAGGAGGTAGGATGCGTGGCACACTGGGTTCACACCCGCTGGTTTGTGACAATAAGCCATCATGCCGGATCTATGAGAAGGAGCCCTACGATCTTGTACCCCTATATGTCTGTTTAATGTATATGAAATATGAATGAAGTAACAATTTTGGATCTGTGTTGAGTGTCACACAAACTCTTCCATCTCTGCACAAATTTGAAGTGCGTAAGGAGTGTGTCCCTGCTGTGGGTACGCACCACATGCGGTTAACATGAAAGTAAAATAAAGTATTAGATATTGATCCAAAGTGCGGGACTTTTCTACACTTTTTTTCTTCTATCTTTTTGACTTTTTTAGTATTTTTATTTCTGATTTTGTTTTTTCCCCCCCATAAATACACATATAGTATAAATGTACATATGATTGCTATTATAGATTAGTTGAAAAGAAAATATTAATACTGCTTAACTTACAAAACCAAAGAGAAACTTAGAACATCAGAAACAACAAATTTTCTTATTAATTTATTCTGAAATGCAAAAATTTCCATGGAAACAGCCCTTTCTCTATATTCGTATGGTTATCCCACTCATCATTAATATCATTATCATTATCTTCCAATTGAAATGAGTGAATGTGAGTTGATTAGTGCCACCTAACAGCAATGGCATGAGCTCCTCTTCTTTCAGTGCAATGCACAGCCAGGCGATTTTTTTTAATAAAATATAAAATTGATGTAAACATAATATCTCTTATATTTATATCAGATTGTAGAAAATATATTACTACCTGGGCTCCAGATTCTGACTACATGGGGCATGAACAATAGAGCACAAAGAATTAAAAGACCATTTCAGTTTGTTTCTTATCTCCCTAAAGGATATTACTATGTGTATGTACTTTTCAAATATTTGCATTAATACATATGCATCATGCTGCATCTGCTACAGCATTATCATAATCAACATTTCTTTTGGCTCTCTTTATTGCAAGAATTAAGTAAACCAGTAGGCTTTAATATTGTTAATTGTTCTCTGTATTTGGCTAATGTGATTCTATGGGTACTATGATTAAAGGGGTTATCCCGGGATAAGAATAAACAGCGCCACTCTTGTCTGCGGGCTCTGTCTAGTATTCCAACTCATCTATATTCAAGTGAATGGCACTTACAATACTACAAACAGATTAGTCAGCACTTCCTATAAAACAAAATATATGGATTTTGAATTGCATTACTACTATGCTTACTACATCGAGAAATGCAAGGGTCTTAGCGCACATTTTGGTCATAGCATGTGAGCCAATCTGCCAACTACAAGGCAACCTCTTTAAGATTCCACCCTATAAAAGTTTCCATCTTGCACAAGAACACTTGGGGTTTTGTGTTTACACCGACGATCTATTCCACATCCATAGTTTTTTTAGACTTAGAAATAAGCCGTCACTACAAATCTAAATTTAACAATAGTTTCTTAGCTTTTTTAAAAACTAGGCACTAAATACAGTCAATATAGATGAGTAAGAAAAACTGCTTGTCTAGAGTGATATTCTAAGAACAGCTGATAATTTTGATTACTAAATTCCAGGAGAAAGGGAATTGTTTATGCTAATTTTACTACAGCTTTTAACTCAGGTAGTTAGTATCTTAGAAACACATTGCAGACACTGGTAGATTTCCATCAAAAAGGGAACGAAGGTAGCAATGAGCAAATTTCTTGAAATTCGATTCGGATTTGTGGATGATAGGTATGTGTCGCCAAGGTTCCTGGCCTCGGTGGAGTAAGAGACGTTTTTTATGTGTCAGCAGCATTTGCTGTTTGACACATTGATACTTAGTATTGCTGTTATAGCTGATCCAGGATGGCTCTTACTGGGAGTAGTCAAAGTGCTGCGTGGGTGACTACTCCCCATGTTCAAGGCCGGGTTTTGCCAGGCATAAAAACCAGCCAGCACTGCCAGGTGGAGAGGATTACCTCCATCTGACAATGGAGCTCAGGAGGTCTGTGTGGTGTGATCTGAGGGCTGTGTTGGGATTCACAGCTTGAGCCGGGCTGGTGGGCTCAGACCCCTATGAGGACGAACAGGCTGCTTAACGCCTGCCTGTGGACTTGACAAAGCAGAACTTCCAACAGGGTGTGAAATAACACCCAGGAGAGAAGGTGACTGTTGTATATCAACTTTTCATGTGTGTGAAGGATCACCAAGCAACTTGCGTTTTTGTTTTGCTTTCACGTGTAAATAAACACTGATGTTTTGAACCGAGAACTTGTACTGTGCCTCTGTGCTGCACACGCTAATCCTAACTACCAGAGCGAATCCCCACAGTTCATTATATTTTCTCTTGTGGGGAAAATGAGAAAAGAAAGCCGATGCGCCTAGTTATAAATATACACTGTAAAGGCGGGTTCTTTAACACCGTCACAATGCATTTTTTATTGTTCTCTGGGGTATTATCTGAATCAGGGTTTTAAGAATAAGTCCTCTCTTACTTGATTGTTTTAGCTCCTTAAATGGGTTTTTCGACAACCCAACAATTCACCTTAATTATATCTTGCAAAAGAAAATATTCTAGAAGTTGAGTGGATCGGCCACTCTGGAAACCAGTGTGTCACGTAAAGCTCCTCTTTGGAAAATCCTACATCTGTTGACGTCACATCTTTTACCATGTTTCCGGTCTAATCTATAAATGGGGACATCACTTTTGCAGCTCGGGACCAGGTAGGTGCTGTTTATGGGGCCAGAACTATTCTTTAACCTGGCACATGCAAAAACTCCTGAGACCACCTCATCTGTGCATATGCCACAGAGACAAATAGTTCTGGTTACAGCACTTATCATATTTAATTTTTCCTGTTTTGTTGTAAGCATGGGGCCCTAGTCTGCACATTTAAAATCTGAAGCCAGTTCCTGAAAAATTATTTCAGGAAAAAAACTAAAATCAAAACTAGATTGTGGTACCCCATGTAAACCTTGAACTGGTTGTACCAAAAGTCAATTCAACATGACTGGATGGGTGCTTTACATTTTGGGAGAGATCTATCAACATTTGCTAGTTTTCTGGCGTAAAATAAATGAGAAACCCCAGCCCATTTAATCACAATTGGCATTTTTACACCAACCTCGACCCTTTTTGAAAAGGTTGAGTGGTGCAGCAGGGTATGGGTGGTGTCAATAGACCAATATAGTGCAGGCTGATTTTGATAAATCTTTAGCTATGTTACAACTGTTTTATAGGGATAACATTTTTAGTCACCCTTTTTTTTCTATAGTAAAGTATATAGGAAAATGCCACACTCAGAGCCTGCCATACCAAGTACCATAAAACACCCCAAAAAGGGTGTTTTATATTTTACAGTTGCTTAAAATGTAACATCTGGACACAATATTTTTGACTGTAAAAAAGCACAATGATAAAATCCAAGAGAAATTTTGTATTTTGTGCAAAAAAAGACATGTTGCTCCTATTACAACTCTAGGGTAAGTTCTAAGGCCAGTTAACTCTCTGCAGTTCTACTGAGCTAAACTATAAAACAAATTACCACAGGGATCGTAGTTTAGTTCAACCGCAGACATCTGTGCGTTATGGTGGTAATACAGGTACAGAATGGGCACCGTATTTCTGAAGCACCTTTTCCACTTTCTCCAACATAGAATGGTTGAACATGAATGGTTTCTATAGGTGTGGGAAATGTTTGGGATGTAGGAGTACAACATTCCCGAGAAAAACAACTAAGGTTCAATCCACTCAGAATGATTTTGTCCTAGAAATTGAGGGTTGTCTGACATGTGATTCCTCCAGTGTCGTCTACCTGTTCCAGTGCCCCTGCCGAAAACAATACATTGGCAGAACTAAGAGACACCTAAAAAGTGAGAATCGCAGAACATCTAAACAATATAAAGAAGGGCTTTGAGAATCATTCACTATCGAAGCACTTCAAGACTATGCACAACAGCGATTTCAGGGGTATCTCGTATGTGGCCCTGGAGAAGGTAGACGTACACTGGAGAGGGGGCAACCATATCATGAAAATGTCACGGGCTGAGTCTAGAAGAATTTATGATTTTGGTAGCCTTCTTCCAGCAGGCTTGAATTCTGACCTAGAGATTTTTGGGTTCAATTGAATATTTGACTCATATCATAGGGAGTATATAGAGGTTTTCACATCACAGAGATAATAACCCGTACAGGGCTTAAATTTCAGCACTATATGAGACACTGTCATGCATAAGCAGTGTCATTTCACTGTAAAACCATAAGGAGCACATTAATCCACCTAGTTCACGTTAATTATACACTAAAATGGGATTAAATAGATTTAGCTTAAGTTTTGAAAAATCCCCTATACACAACACTAAACAATAGGTTCTGCACATATAGCACAAAAAACGCATATATATATATACCCCAAATAACAAAATTGAAAAATCGAGAAAAAATTGAAAAGATCAAATAAGTTCGATTAATCGGCCAGAATATTGGCCGATTTGGGATTGATTCGAGAAGCGTGAACAACGCAAGAACTAGAACATATTCTAATGTAGAACCGTAAGCTGTAAAATTCAGTCATGACCATGACCCCCAATGTGGATATTATATGCATATTTTTCTTTTGTACATGTTACATTTTCCCTTGTACTTGATTAATTTGGCAAAACACCTGTAAGTACACAGAATGAACAAATAAAAAATCGTATAGCTTTCAAAATTCGGAGATCCTCGCTTTGAAAAAAATTGGGTACTACAACTACTCAACGAAATGTCTAACACATGTTGAAACCCGATGTGGATAATTAAGGATGGATGAGGAGAGTTTAAAAGTCGAGAGGTTCAGATCACAGGTTACCCACGCGTCTGGGCGGAATACCTGTGCGTGAATTTGACTATGAACTATACATGGCCATGTATTAAACTTTATTACCAAGGATAAATATTTTGCTTGACTCACGAAAACCTACAGACGGACCAAGTCCCACGAGATTTGAGACGAGATCCTGAGAGTCGCTACAAAGAGAAACTAACACTGCTGGATTGGGATGTGAATGGTGGGACGCCACCTGAAATAACTTTCACACGCAGAAAAAGAATCTCTTGATCAGCGCAAAGGGTTGTGAGTAACCAAAAATCTATATTCACTTTTGAAAGCTGGTGATATTAACTGTGAAAGCCTGAAACTTAGGCGAAATTGTGCTCTTTATATTAGGACTAAGGGCCCTATATATCTCAATATTTTCCACTGGGACTTACCCATATATATGGGTCTTTTGTACTGGGACTTCCACCGATATACATAGGTTTCCAGAAGAAATTCAGCAGTAATCGACTCAGAATATTGTATTTTATGTTGATTGTTATTCCATGTATTTTATTCGATTTGATTTTATTTGATCGATTTACTACAATCAATTTACTACAATCAATTTTTTATAATCGATATTCTATCGATAGACTTTATAATCAATGTTAGTACCTAGATTTATTTTATTGTGATTAAATAAATGTGTTTGGTTCCACATCTCTATTAGTGTTTTGAGTGCCGGTCCAACCTTATATTCACAATTACCTTAATGAGAGCAAGGGGTAGCTCTTTTTGTCCAGAGCACCAGGCGTGATTGTCCACAGTGAGCCATCCGTTTATAGTTTTTTGCGAATTTTTTATATTAATATTTACTACACCTACACTTTCTAAATCCATAGTGGCTACAAAAACATAGGAAAATGAAAGCCTTAAAATATTCATTTTCACACAAGTTGCAGCAGCCATTGTTTTCTGTTTATATCATGTGTATGTTACACTTGCCAATCAGAGCAAACACATCCAGTCTGGAGTCATTTTGTTCAGCTGCTTTAATTGTAAAGAATGCTAGACTTGGCATCACGCCCCACTCATTTACATGTCTGAGGCTGAGATACAATGAACCAGAAAATGATAACAAATTTAACATACCAGCGTTATAAAATCAGCCTACAGTAGTATCACAGCATTTGGCAGACTGATGTTAAACAGTCACTTGTAAAAGGAGCAGTTTTTTTATTATTGTATTCTCCTTATATTGAATTAAACATCATTTTTACAACTGGTCTTTAATAAAATTTTCAGTAATTTATCCTCTGCAACTTTCACCTTCAGTGCATCTGCAGACTGTTGCGTCTCACTGAATCCATCAGAGAGCTGCTCTGATGGCTCGTCCTTAGCTCTTATCTCTAGTTCCCTAACAACTCATAAACACTCATTAAAGCCATACTCTTATCAGTTTTATCAGAAATTACTTTAATGAGTGTTTATAAGTTGTTAGAAAAGGGCCACGGATTAAGCCATCAGAGCAGCTCTACGACAGATTGACTGAGAAGGAGAAGCAAAAGTCTGAAAATGCAGTGAAACTAAAGTTGTAGAGAAAACTGTTGAAGATCAATAAGAAAAATAATTTTTAGACCAAAATAAGTAGAATACAAATTTCAACATTTTAAGCAATATCTGTTTATTATTTTGGTTTTGTACATTTTACAGTGGAAAAAGGAAAATAGTACCATGCAAAAGTTCAGGAACCCAAGGAGATTTGAGAGCTCAGATAACTTTGACCGAGGTCTCAGATCTTAAATAGCCAGTTAGGTTTAAGGTTTGTTCAAAATCATTGTTAGGAAAGGCCAGGTGATGCAATTCCAAAGATTTTTAAATATCCAGACTCCTCTAACCTTGTCCCAAAAAACAGCAGCCATTGGTTCTTCTAAACAGCTGCCTAGTACTCTGAAAATGAAAATGGTTGAGGCCCACAAAGCAGGAAAATGCAATAAGAATATAGCGTTTTCAGGCTGCCATTTCCTTAATTAGAGATATAATTAAGAAATGGCAGTTAACAAGAACACTTGAGGTCAAGAGAAGTTCTGAAAGACCAAGAAAAGTTTCAGACACAGCTGCTCGTAGGATTGCTAGGAAGGTACCAGTCGGAACCAAAGATGAGTTTGGTTTCAAGTTTTAAAGTAGTTTTCCACTTAAAAAAATCCCTTACCGAAGTTATTCAACAAAGTCACACGCGACTTCACGAATAACTAACTTCGGCTCATCGGAGCTCAAACATTTTAATACTGTACAGAGATGGATCTCCGTACCGTATAAATTAAAATTTTTGAACGAAGTTACTTCGGATATAGCATCTGAAGCTCACTTTACTCATCACTAGTTGCTATGGGTCTCTAAGCCAGTTTTATTTTACACCAGTTTTGATAAATCTACCCCAGTATGTCCACTAGTTGTGTATGGTATTTCATCTCAGTCCTATTCACGTCAGTGGAGAAGGGCTACAATACCAGACATAGCCTATGGACAGGTGAGCTGCTAGGAAGGAAAAATATTTTTCTTATCTTGAACCTTTAACAAAATAGGCAAAATACTCATCTTGTCTCATGGCAGATGTGGCCCTGAGAAAAAAGAAAGAAAGAAAAGTTCATTCTATTGGTAACATGGAAAGAATAGCCTATGTTAACAAGGGTTAATAATGATAAATAATGACATGTTATAAAGCCTTTGTATATCTTAACCCCTGACCAAGCCTGAAAATACCTTCAAGAGGTTTTCCCTGCTGAAACGGTGCAGGGAAGTGAATTTTCTGATTTAAGAACTTCCCAGTAGTGGCCAAATTTAAAAGGGGTTATACAGCTGGACATCTTCTTTAATGACCAGACACTTATGTGATTTAGCACATGCTGTGGATTAACACCCAAACTGTTTATTTATTGGGCTAACCAAATGATTTTTTTGTGTGGCTTTTTTTGTGACACAGAGCGCTGCTTATTAATATGTTTAGGGAAACTTTTTTATTCTTTTTTTTCTGCAAGGAAAACGGCAGAAATTAAAAAAATATATTTTTTGCTTCCGAACTTTATCTCATTATTGTTTAAATTAGCAAATTCACATCATATTGAACAGGTTCCTTAATTTGTGTTGGTTATTTTGAAATATAATATTTATAGTCACGTGTAAACAGAGTGCCTATGGCGATGGTTTTTGTTGATGGCGTTTGTTTCCTTTATTAGTATGTTTTTTTGTTTATTTATTTAGCTTCTTTTAAATTATGCTTTATTTATATATTTACTCCAAGGGATCATAAAAGGGCTCTGGGGGACATTTACATTTTCTAATTTTTTTTCACTATTCAGTTGTTACTGTGGCATCCATAAGAGTTACCTTTACAGGGAAAAAGAGCCCCTATGCTGTCTTTGGCTAAGCCAATCTGGGTCTGCTAAGACCCAGTGGCTCTGATGTGCCCAGAGATATACATAGATTATATGATCGCTGGATAAAATAGAGGAGGCTTTGCTGCTTCTGCTATTCACTTCATACAGTAGCACCCATATATAGCTGGAAAAGAGAAGGCAGAAGTCAACCACTTTCTCCTCTCTTCTCCCAGTCCCTATGGCGATACCTGTCTCTTGCAGAGCTAATCTGGGTCTGCTAAGACAAAGAACCTCTGCTATACCCAAATATACACCTTAAAGGGCATCTGTCAGCAGACTTGTACCTATGAATTGAGAAAAATTAAGCTTTGATGTATACAAACGAGCTTCTCTGCAACTGCTGCGCCCTCTCCTGACAAGGCCAGGTATGATGATGTTTTCAATGCCTGGCCTTGTCAATTAAAGTGGAGAGGGTGTGGCAGTTGCAGAGAGAGCAGAGACTCTAAGTGTAATGGTAACGCCCCCATTGCTCCTGGGGGCTCATTTGCATATAATGAGCCCCCAGGAGCAATGGGGGCGTTACCATTACACTTAGAGGACACATATTAATGTGGGACCAACACAGATGTCTTCAGCTGACAAGCGCACATGCGACAGGTCAGCCAGTTTCATAGGTACAAATCTGCTGACAGGTGCCCTTTAATCACATGATCATTGGATCTAATTTTCATAGTGCTCAATCTGCGATGCGTAGGCTCGAAAAGAGAAAGCAGAAATGGTAATAAGTCACTTCTGTATTCCCCTCTAGGTTTTGACCAACTCAGACAGTTTGGAACCAGACCTCCTCCGCTAAATTGCAAAAGCAGACACTTTAAAGGGGTGTTCCAAGTTTACTATGGTGTTTTCCAGATATGTTCGTATAAATGCCTACCTCACACATATCTTCCCTATGTTTGTGCTCTCCTGACCTGTTTTCAGAATGTAACCAAATCTGGTTTCTTTACCGCCTGTATGTAGCACTTCCTGTTGCTGTATCCAACCAAACCCATGATGCACTTCTCCTTCCTCTGCCAGAGCTCCAGCACCTCCCACAGCAACACCCAGCCTGTTTAGAGCTCTTCCTACCCAGCTAGTTACCTAGACATTCCCCTATCACTGCCCCTGTTGCTGCTTTGACACACCCATGGACATAACATCACAGGAAATAAAAAAGAGGTGCATGGACATGGTCATGTGACCACAGCCCAGAAAGGAAGATAAAGTAGGAGCAATAAAGGGAAAAGAAATACAAAATTGCAGATACTTTCATATAGTATGCTGATGCAAACTGGAAAAAAAAACTTAAAACCTTTGTCATACATTTACATGATCGCTATTAGGTTAAATTGTTTTTATACCAATTACATGCAACATCACAATTCTAAAACACATCCCACAACATTGAACTGATCCTGTAGAAGCACAACCTTGTTTATGTAGCTGTGTCGTGGTTATGTTTTAAGCAAACCTCGAAGCTCAGAGGCCCTATGTTGATATCAGATATTCCTCTCTTTGTATACAGGGAAATGTAATGTCTTTCTTTACAATGCAAATGCATCAGGAAATGAATATAGACTTTGTAAGGTGGTTACAGACTTTTTTTTTGCAAGTGTCAGAAAGGCAATTGTATTTGAAATAAATAAAAAAAGAAGACAGACATGACCAAACGTATCAGCATGGACCCCCGCCAAAAATCTGAACAGCTGTGTGGAATATAAGAATTAGTGCAGCTGTATTTGAACCAGAATTAAAATCTTTTCATTTGATGTATACAGGCTTTTTACTTAACAAAAAGTAAACATTACAAAATGATGAAATATTGGATTCATATATACCTCTTATTATATACAAAGATGGCTTGACTTAAAAGGTATGATGGAAAACAATCAGTATTGCTTCCCTGCAGGCCTGGCAGCTCATGCCACGGTTACAACACAATCAGAGACAAACTTGCAACATACTTTGAAAGTACTTTGAAAAGATGAGGTTCAAAAGATCAAAAAGGAAGCATTACACGTGGATGTTTTTCTCATTCCAAATTACTTGTTCAGCTCACCTAGGTCATATTGGGGGTGTGAGAACTTCAAGATTAACTTCACCCTTCCATACCGGTTCACTGTTTGTTCATCTATTTAAATACAGATGTGGCCGAGCCGAGTCTCTCACAGCAAAACTCATTGTGGCTTCCTATAGTATTTTAGGTAAAGCTACTGAATTATCTGAAATAAAGGCTGTCACCGTGCACAAAAGACATCAATGACTAATTCAGCTCTGCTGCATCTAACATGTCCCTACTAGAGACTTGGTGAAATTAATGTGAATATACTTTCAACAGTTTCTGATTAGTGGTTCTTTATACGGGTATAAAAAGGGAATAGACAGAGGAAGAGGAACACTTATGGCACCATTGAGTGAGGGGTTTTCACAATGTTCTTTAAGAAGAACCTGTAAACTCTTCTGACATGTCTATTAATAACTACACACTTGTATTCCCTAAGTAACTACAATTATGGATCATCTATTCTTATGACTTTATGATGTGTGATCCCTTTATTACCCCTGCTAGACGTTATGAATGAATTACTAGCAATCTGCTAGAGGGTCCAGATGGGTGTTACCGGTTGGGGAAGGGGGGTGTCACTGCACAGTCTAACACTGTCCAATCACTGCCGCCAGTGTCAGACTGTGAAAGACATACACCCAACTGGTAAAACCTTTCTAGAACTTCATTGCAAACTGCTATCAGGACATTCATAATTTCTAGCAGGAATAATAAAGAAATGGCACATCATAGACTTTCCAGGGAGATGAAAGTAGCTGCTAAAATAGACTTGTTAGGAGAAGATAGAGGCCCTCTACGTTTCTTTCTACAACCAAATGAATACCATGAGGGAAATGCTATACTAGTGTCTAAAAATTGGCTTAAAGGGGTGCTCTTAGACAGAACCAGGTCTATCTGCACATCACCACTGCTAGCCAATCAAAGGACTTTGCAGTGAACTTAATGAGTGTTCTGGATCCAGTGCTGACACAGTGACAGGACAGAAACACTGTGGATCTTTTACTATTGCATCATGCCTGGCCCCTAACTATTGGTCTGGAAGAACCCCTTTAAAGAGGGTTGTTGAGGCTCACCTGGTCTAGTGTTGAAGGAAGACACGGACATACGCCAGGAACTAAGCGACGGGCAATATCAAATAAAGAGGAAAAATCCAGCTTCCAAACAACGTGTTCTGCGCGTTTCAGATCATTACATACAGATCCTTACTCGGGTCATAAGTAAGGATCTGAAACGTGTAGACTTGGATGTACATGTTGGATTTTAAAGCACTTATTTATTAAAGCTTGAACACGTTGTTTGAAAGCTGGATTTTTCCTCTTTATTTGGGAGAACCCCTTTAAACCTAGGCCAGGCAAGCTGAAGATGCTCCAGCGGCTGACGATGTCTGCTAGATTTGGTGAGTTTTGCTAGACATGCTAGACACTTCTTTACAGCACTTCTTGGATGGCTTACTTTAGACTGATATTTTGAACCAAAATTGCCACTTTTTAAGACACACCTCATTCTAAGCCACTCCGACTTTTTGCCACCCCCTTGATACTATTTCCTATACATTCAATATTTTTTTGACGACACTTCATTCATCATTGTCATAATTATTTGTGTCGAGAAAACACTGTAGTTGGAAACACCAAGTTGCAAATTAGAGAAAGTAATGTTCTTTGCTTCTGAAAGTGAAATGACCAATATCTATGGAATCTTATAAATTTAAGCTGCTTCTTTATCACATTCACAAAGGTAAAGAGGTGTCATAGTTAGAGCAAGCTTTCTCCTATCCACTAGAGAAGGAATGATTACGAGATTGGTGGGATCTGACTGCTGGGACCCCTGCGGTCATGGGAAGGGTGCACTGCCAGTCCATTCATAGAAAGTGAAGAAGCAATGGCTTTTTACAAAAGATGCCAAAAAAGTGTCCCTATTTGGGAGCAGTTTTAGGTTTCAGATTGAGGTTCTAATGCAGGAGATGTGTGGCTTTATAGGGGCAGTAGTAGCAGCAGCAGGGGTACTAATAGCTGAAGCAACTGCAGCAGTACAGTATGGAACATAAAGGGCAGGCAGAGTCCACTACAATATACAGTCGGCATCTGTGACGCACACCAATGTCAGGTGAGGTAAACTAATCTGAAGAGATCAACTGAATTTTTGAAATAAACTTTTAAATATAAAAAAAAAAAAAAGATTCTACTGTGGTCGGTAAAAGTGACGTACACCAATATGTAAGACGGCACTCTGTTACCACCAGGATTAATATTGTGAAAGATCTTTTGTGACTGTCAATTATGTGATGAAGACTGGGGTTATTCACATTAATAATACATTGAGCTGTATAGCTTTAAATGCTGTCCATAACCTTAAATAACATTACATAACAACACAGCCTGACTGATTATCAATTATGTGATTAAGATTATGCTGATTCACAATTATAATAAGTTGAGTAGTACAGCTTTAAAGGAAACATGTCACATAGCAGATGCTATGTGATAGAGCAGGAGGAGCTGAGCAGACTGATAAACAGGTTTATGGAAGCAAATTTAGTATAACTTGTTTCTATTCACTTAAATTCCTGCTCATTCTGAGCTTTGAAGTCAAGGAGGTAGTTCTATCAGTGATTGACAGCTATTTCTGAAATACACAATCATAGAGAGAATGCTGTCAATCACTGATAGGAGCATCTCCTCATAGAGGGAAGGCTGTCAATCACTGATAGGACCTCCTCCTCATAGAGGGAAGGCTGTCAATCACTGATAGGAGCATCTCCTCAGAGAGGGAAGGCTGTCAATCACTGATAGGAGCATCTCCTCAGAGAGGGAAGGCTGTCAATCACTGATAGGACCTCCTCCTCATAGAGGGCAGACTGTCAATCACTGATAGGAGCGTCTCCTCAGAGAGGGAAGGCTGTCAATCTCTGATAGGACCACCTCCTCATAGAGGGAAGACTGTCAATCACTGATAGGACCACCTCCTCGTAGAGGGAAGGCTGTCAATCACTGATAGGAGCATCTCCTCATAGAGGGAAGGCTGTCAATCACTGATAGGACCACCTCCTCATAGAGGGAAGGCTGTCAATCACTGATAGGAGCGTCTCCTCATAGAGGGAAGGCTGTCAATCACTGATAGGACCACCTCCTCATAGAGGGAAGGCTGTCAATCACTGATAGGACCACCTCCTCATAGAGGGAAGGCTGTAAATCACTGATAGGACCACCTCCTCATAGAGGGAAGACTGTCAATCACTGATAGGACCACCTCCTCATAGAGGGAAGACTGTCAATCACTGATAGAACCACCTCCACATAGAGGGAAGGCTGTCAATCACTGATAGGAGCGTCTCCTTATAGAGGGAAGACTGTCAATCACTGATAGGAGCACCTCCTCATGAAGGGAAGGTTGTCAATCACTGATAGGACAACCTCCACAAAGAGGGAAGGTTGTCAATCACTGATAGGACCGCCTCCTCATAGAGGGAAGGTTGTCAATCACTGATAGGACCACCTCCTCGTAGAGGGAAGGCTGTCAATCACTGATAGGAGCATCTCCTCATAGAGGGAAGGCTGTCAATCACTGATAGGACCACCTCCTCATAGAGGGAAGGCTGTCAATCACTGATAGGAGCGTCTCCTCATAGAGGGAAGGCTGTCAATCACTGATAGAACCACCTCCACATAGAGGGAAGGCTGTCAATCACTGATAGGAGCGTCTCCTTATAGAGGGAAGACTGTCAATCACTGATAGGAGCATCTCCTCATGGAGGGAAGGTTGTCAATCACTGATAGGACAACCTCCACAAAGAGGGAAGGTTGTCAATCACTGATAGGACCGCCTCCTCATAGAGGGAAGGTTGTCAATCACTGATAGGACCACCTCCTCATAGAGGGAAGGTTGTCAATCACTGATAGTACCACCTCCTCATAGAGGGAAGGCTGTCACTCACTTATAGGACCACCTCCTCATAGAGGGAAGGCTGTCAATCACTGATAGGACTGTCTCCTCACAGATGGAAGGCTATAACCTACTGATAGGACGGTCTTTTCATGCAGATAAGGCTGTCAATCACTGATAGGACCTCCTCCTCATAGAGGGAAAGCTGTCAATCACTTATAGGACCACCTCCACATTGAGGGATGGCTGTCAATCACTGATAGGAGCATCTCCTCAGAGAGGGAAGACTGTCAATCACTGATAGGAGCGTCTCCTCAGAGAGGGAAGGCTGTCAATCACTGATAGGACCACCTCCTCATAGAGGGAAGCCTGTCAATCACTGATAGGACCTCCTCCTCATAGAGGGAAGACTGTCAATCACTGATAGGACTACCTCCACATAGAGGGAAGGCTGTCAACTACTGATAGGAGCACCTCCTCATGGAGGGAAGGTTGTCAATCACTGATAGGACAACCTCCACAAAGAGGGAAGGTTGTCAATCACTGATAGGACCACCTCCTCATGGAGGGAAGGTTGTCAATCACTGATAGGACAACCTCCACAAAGAGGGAAGGTTGTCAATCACTGATAGGACCACCTCCTCATAGAGGGAAGGTTGTCAATCACTGATAGGACCACCTCCTCATAGAGGGAAGGCTGTCACTCACTTATAGGACCACCTCCTCATAGAGGGAAGGCTGTCAATCACTGATAGGACTGTCTCCTCAAAGATGGAAGGCTATAACTTACTGATAGGGCGGTCTTTTCATGAAGATAAGGCTGTCAATCACTGATAGGACCTCCTCCTTATAGAGGGAAAGCTGTCAATCACTGATAGGAGCATCTCCTCAGAGAGGGAAGACTGTCAATCACTGATAGGACCGCCTCCTCATATAGGGAAGGTTGTCAATCACTGATAGGACCAGCTCCTCATAGGGGGAAGGCTGTCAATCACTGATAGGACTGCCTCCTCATAGAGGTAAGGTTGTCAATCACTGATAGGACCAGCTCCTCATGGAGGGAAGGCTGTCAATCACTGATAGGACTGCCTCCTCATAGAGGTAAGGTTGTCAATCACTGATAGGACCAGCTCCTCATAGAGGGAAGGCTGTCAATCACTTATAGGACTGCCCCCTCAAATAGGGAAGACTGTCACTCACTGATAGGACCACCTCCTCATACAGGGAAGGCTGTCAATCATTGATAGGAGCGTCTCCTCATAGAAGTAAGAGTGTCACTCACTGATAGGACCACCTCCTCATAGAGGTAAGGTTGTCAATCACTGATAGGACCAGCTCCTCATAGAGGGAAGGCTGTCAATCACTGATAGGACTGCCTCCTCATATAGGGAAGACTGTCACTCACTGATAGGACCACCTCCTCATACAGGGAAGGCTGTTAATCACTGATAGGAGCATCTCCTCATAGAGGGAAGACTGTAAATCACTGATAGGACAACCTCCTCATAGAGGGAAGACTGTCGATCACTGATAGGACAACCTCCTCATAGAGCAGAGTTTCTCAACTCCGGTCCTTGGGACCCACCTACCGGTCAGGATTTGAGAATATCCCACAGAATGAATACCTGTGGTAAGTCCTGATGCATGGACACTAAATATATCACCTGCTCAGTATAAAGGAAATCCTGAAAACATGACTGGTAGGTGGGTCCTGAGGACCGGAGTTGAGAAACCTTGTCATAGAGGGAAGGCTGTAACTCACTGATAGGACCGCCTCCTCATAGAGGTAAGGCTGTCAATCACTGATAGGAGCGTCTCCTCATAGAGGTAAGACTGTCAATCACAGATAGGACCACCTCCTCATAGGGGTAAGACTGTCAATCAATGATAGGAGTGTCTCCTCATAGAGGGAAGGCTGTCACTCACTGATAGGACCACCTCCTCATAGAGGGAAGACTGTCACTCACTGATAGGACTACCTCCTCATACAGGGAAGGCTGTCAAACACTGATAGGAGTGCCTCCTCATAGAGGGAAGACTGTCAATCACTGATAGGACCAGCTCCTCATGGAGGGAAGACTTTCGATCACTGATAGGACCACCTCCTCGTAGAGGGAAGTCTGTAAATCACTGATAGGACCTCCTCCTCATAGAGGGAAGGCTGTCAATCACTGATAGGACCGTCTCCTCATGGAGGGAAGGCTGTCAATCACTAATAGGACCGTCTCATCATAGAGGGAAGGCTGTCAATCACTGATAGGACCTCCTCCTCATAGAAGTCTGTCAATCGATTTGATTTGTTTCAACTTTATTGTCATTCCACATGTATAATACATGTTAACAAAATACAGTTTGCATCCAATCAGAAGTGCAAAGAGCAGCAAGTGCAATAAAAAAACAAGTTATATACAGATAAGGATAGTGTTGAAAGTAGAAATAGTTATGTACAGATTATGTACAGATAAATTAAGTATACAGGTGTTTTTATTGCTATATAGAGAGCAAACATACAGATGTACTATGGACAAATATACAGATGTACTGATGTATACATATATACAGATATAAAGATGGACTGTTTCTATATTGCTATACAGATGGCAAATATGCAGATGTACTATGAACAAGTATACAGATGTACTATGAACAAGTATACAGATGTGCTACGTATTTACAAATTTACAGATGTATAGTAAACAGATCTGCAGAATGCAATGACCATAGCTTCAGAAGTGGAAGAGTAGTGCTATGAACAGACTATAATAGTGAACAATGTAAGTATAAGTATGTACTATAACAGAGACTTTTGCTATGACAGTGTCCGAACTATAGCAGTAACCAATGTGAACATACGGTAAAAGTTGAGAATGAATGACAGTCATGATCATGGTCATTGGAAAGAATGGAGGGGAGAAGGAGTGTAGATGAAAAGGTTCAGCAGGGGACTGAGTTCAGTAGGGTGACAGCTGTGGGGAAGAAACTGTTCCTAAACCTGCTGGTTTTAGTCTGAAGGGTCCTGTAGCGCCTTCTGGAAGGAAGGAGCTGGAAGAATTTTTGGGCAGGGTGAGAGGAGTCCATAAGAATGATGCGTGCCAAACATAGACATCCCTTCTTGTGAACATCTTCAATAGCAGGAAGTGGAGTCCCTATGATGTGTTGGGCGGTTTTCACCACCCACTACATTGCCTTGCGGTCAGCAACAGAGCAGTTCCCATACCAGACTGTAACATAGTTGGTCAGGATGCTCTCTATCGCACAGCGATACAAGTTACCCAGTATGTCAGCAGACAGGTGGTTTTTCTTCAGTGTCCTCAAAAAAAAGGTGCTGATTTGCCTTCTTCACCATGCTGGAGATGTTGGTTGACGAGGACGGATTCTCAGAGATGTAGGTCCCCAGGAACTTAAAGCTGGAAACCTGTTCAACAGCCGTGCATTTATGATGATGGGGTCATGGGTGTCTCTCTTCTCCTTCCTGAAGTCCACAATGAGCTCTTTTGTTTTGCTGGTATTCAGGAGCAGGTTATTGTCAGCGCACCACAGAGCTAGGAGCTTTACCTCTTCCCTATAGTCAGACTCATCATTGTCAGTGATGAGACCAATCACCGTTGTGTCATCTGCAAACTTAATGATGGAATTGGATCCATACCTAGGCCTGCAGTCATAGGTGAAAAGGGAGTAGAGGAACGGGCTCAGCACACAGCCCTGTGGAGTGGCAGTGTTGAGTGTGATGGTGGTGGAACAGTTATTTCCTGATCTAACATGGTGAGGTCTGTTGGTCAAAAAGTCCATGATCCAGTTACAGATAGGGTTGCTGATTCCAAGATCCACAAGTTTAGTGATCAACTTGGAGGGAATGACTGTATTGGATGCTGAGCTGAAATCAACAAACAGCATTCTTGCATAAGTATTCTTTTTATCCAGATGTGAGAGTACACAATGAAGCGCTGTAGATACAGCATCCTCTGTAGTCCTATTACTTCCATAAGCAAATTGTTGAAGATCCCGTGTGAGGGGTAAGCATAACTTGAGGTGTGCCAGGACCAGTCGCTCAAAGCACTTCATAACTATAGGCGTGAGTGCTACAGGGTGATAGTCGTTCAGGCACAGTGGTGATGAGTGTTTCTGCACTGGAACAACAGAGGTGGTCTTGAAGCATGCTGGTACTACTGCCTGGGCAAGCAACAAGTTGAAGATGTCAGTGAAGACCCCTGCAAGCTGCTCAGCTCATGCTCAAAGACCACATATAGGAATGCCATGAGGTCCAGCAGCCTTGCGAGCGTTGATACTGCTCAGTGCGTTATGTACATCTGTGATGGTGAGAGTGAAGGTATGGCAGTCATCAGAGAGTAGGGTTTTGGCAAACTTTTCCTTATTGTCCTTGTCAAAATGAGTGTAGAAGTAATTTAGCTCATTGAGGGAGGACACAGTCATGGCTGTCTGTGTGGAATTGCTGAGCTTATAGTCAGAGATGGCCTAAATGCCCAGCCACATGCGTCGTGGGCCAGAGTTGACAAAGTGTTCCTCCACTTTCAGCTTGTAGCTGTGCTTGGCCTTCTTGATACCCCTCTTCAGGTTTGCCCTGTATGTACTATAGGCCTGAGCGTCACCTGATCTGAAGGCAATGTTAAGAGCCTTTAGTAGAAGCCGCACTTCCTTGTTCATCCATGGTTTCTGATTTGGGTACATTGCGATCTGCTTCTCCGTGGTAACATTGTCAATTGTGGTGTTGATGTATTCCAGTACTGAGTATGTGTAAGAGTCGATATTAGTGTGAGAACCACAGGTGGCCTGAGAGGCAAACATGCTCCAGTCCGTGTCTTTAAACCTGTCCTGGAGTACAGAATCTACCCCCGCTGGCTACACTTTGATTGTCTTCACTGATTGGGGGTGAGAAACAAAGAAAGGTTATCAGATTGTCCCAGATGGCTCCAACAATGTAGGCTCCAACAATGTTTGTATATACATGGTTCAAGTTTTTATCCCCTCTGGTATGGCAGGAGACATGTTGATGAAATTTAGGTAGCATTGACTTTATGTTTGAGTGGGTAAAGTCACCTGCTACAATAAATGCAGCCTCAGGGTGTGCAGATTGTTGTTTGCTGATGACCACATGAAGTTCGCTCATCGTAAGCTTGGCATTACCATCCGGTGGGATATATGCAGCTGTTATTATAGTGGATGTATAGCTATGTAATATGCTGCCTGCAGATTACTTTCCACTTTCAGGGTGACAGGTTCCCTTTAAATTTTGCACAAAAGCAGTCTTGCAAATGACTGACAAAAACAGCCTCTTTGAGGTGGCATGAATAAATTGACACACTGACCCCTGTCTATAAAACCTATCTCTCTGCAAAACAATTATAAATGTAACTAGCTTTTGTCTTCTTTTCACTGTGAAAGACCCTCTCTGACTCTAAACTAGCTGTATTCTGTGTTTTAAAGCCTCTTTCCTCTACTGTATGTAACAGAAGTGCAATCCCTCCAGTGTACAAGACCAGAAAAACATGCCAGATCCTGGCTGGGACCTTACATAGTGCCTATGACGTATACACTGCTATAATCCCTCATGATTGGCTGAGGCTGACTGCAAGACATTATGGGATGATGTCGCCCTCATTCTTTATCTTCTAAAATTCCCTGTATTCTGATATGTAAAATGCAAGATGTGGATTTGTGGCGCCTACATCTTACGGCCGGCCACCTGAGCACTGTGGGGGCTGAACTGGAGGAGGGAGGAGGATGACATTGATGCACAAGCAATGTATACAGAAATGGGTGGTTTTTCTGCACAAGTGACAGGATAGAAGCAGGAGGAGCTGAAGGGCGATGAGGCAGTATGCAGTGGAGATAGAGGCAGAGAGTCCCTCCGATTCCCTTGTGCAAATGGCCAGATGCATGCTAAGTTGATTGCGTAGTGACAGCTGCATTATCACCATTCAGCAGAAAGATGACTACTCCACAATGTTAGACCCTTGCTACCGGGCCAAAATTGGGGCTTTTTTTTTTACATCTGCTGAGAGCAATAAAAAACTCAACTAGTATCAAGACATTCTATGTAGTCAGTTGGTCACTGCCAATGTGCGCCATCACCCATTCTCACGAAAGTCTGATCGGGCAGACTCCATGCACTCACGCGCAATTGCGATGACTTCTGGAGGGGGGAGGCAGAAGCAGCAACAGATCCCTCAGCAGCAACTTAAGTCTTGAGTCTCTAATGAGCACTTTTCTTCATCCACCTACTTAAGAGACCACCCAGTAGTAGCAGTAGGACATGGAGAAGCACCTAAACCAGCAGGTGGTGGCATACTTGGACTGCACCCTGCCACCCCACATCCAAGATCCCCTGGACTACTAGTCAGTTTGCCAGAGTTTTCCCTGGGGTAGCTTTCCTGCCCAGCCAGTAGTGTGGCATCAGAGCAGGTGTTTAGTGCAGCGGGGGGCATAGTTACCCCAAAGAGAACACACCTTTCAACAGGAAATGTTGAGAGATTAATCTAAAGATGGAGGGGATCAGCCAGGATTTCCACACATCAGTGCCTGATGCATAAGACTAGATTAGATTGTGGCCACAGCTGGCCGAGTTTGCCCTGGGCTACCAGTCCAAAATGGGGACCTTTTTTTTACACCTTCTGAGATGGATGAAAAACTCAACTACTATTGAGACATCCTTTGTAGTTGGTTGGTCACTATCTACATGCACTTTCCAAAGGTCTAACTGGGGGACCTTCTGTGCTCATGCTCCACTGCCATGACTGCTGGAGGGGAGGGGGGGGACAGAAGCAGCAACCGCTCCATCAGCAGCAACTTAAGTCTTGAGTCTCTAAAGCATGAGCACTTTTCTTCACTCGTCTACTGAAGAAACCAGCCAGCAGCAACAGGACACGGAGCAGCACCTGAACCAGCAGGTGGTGGCATACTTGGACTGCACCCTGCCACCCAACATCCAAGATCCCCTGTACTACTGGGCAGCCAAACTTGAGATCAACCAGGATATCCACTGGTGCCTGATACAACAAACTAGATCATTCTGGCAGTAATGTTCTGACTGCAGTGTGCTGCCACATAAGAACATTGTGAAAAATGGTCTGTTACTTCTGGCAACGTGCTTCAGCCACTATTCTGATGCTGCCACCCGCCTGATTCCACACACCTGCTGCCTCTGCTGCCATCTTCTCTTACTGCCACCCACCATCTTGTGCTGTTGCTGCCACTGATGTTGCCCCCCACCTCTCCATTTTGTGACTGGGCCACTGTGTTGACTCCTCTTGCTGTCTCCATCCTCCCCACTCTGTGACTGGTCCACTGTGTTGACAACTCATGCTGTTGCTATCCTCCTCACTCTGTGATTTGGCCACTGTGTTGACTCCTCATTTTGTTGACATCCTCCCTATTCTGTGACTGGGCCATTGTGTTGACTCCTCATGCTGTTTCCACCCTCCCCACTCTGTGACGGGGCCACTAGTGTCCGTGTTTGGCCTTGTTGACATCACCATTTATTTTACCCTTCTTCTGATCTGTCTGAATACCTGAAAAATGAAAAACACAAGGGATCCTTTCTTTAGAGTATCTATAAGGCCTCTATCACATGGTCAGTATTTTGCATCAGGATTTGGAAACTAAAAGCAGGAGTGGGTCCAAAACAAAGAAAATATGCAAATATTTCCATCACGTGTCATCTCTGTTTCGGACCCACTCCTGTTTTTGCATTACCAGTAGTGATCAGCTACTGACCAAATAGTGAGAGTTTGAAGGCAGATGCTCAAAAGACAGGATCGTTTTTCTGGGGTTATTCTTATGACGGATGAATAGAAGGAAAAAATAAGCAGTGACATTAACACTAGCTTATGGTTGACACCCTCTCCACTCTGTCATGGGCCTGCTACTTGTATTAGCGTGTAACAGAACAGGTTCTCTATCAATCTATGTGAAATCAGCAGATGGTGTAAAAGGAGAGCACTCTTTCACTCTATGGAAGAAACTTGGGCCACTGCATAGTTAAGTACATTATACCTGACATTAACAATGACCTGTAAGGCTGAGTTCACACTTCAGTTATTTGGTCAGTTTTTGACCGCTAACTGACAAAATAAATGAAGTGTGAACTGAATCTAAGAGTGATGCCTGCCACCTACATGTCATACTGACGAACAGTAAAAGTTTCAATACCACAACGGACTAGCTATGAATGTTCCTTTGCTGCACAGTGATGAACACCAAGATACACTCTCCCTGCAGGCTGAGAAATAGCTGATTTATAAGGTGATTCATGACAAATTAATTCGGATCAAATCAAAATTTTTGGACAAATTCGGTGAAGTGTCCGAATTAATTTTTTGAAAACTTCGCTCATCTCTATTAATAATGTTTAATTTGCATTACTAAACCTCAAAAATATAATTCATTATCCCCATCTTAACCAATCATGTCCTATTGCAGCTCAACCTACAACATGTTTTTTCGGCACAGCTATTTCCAACTCAAAACAAAAAATGCATGGCTGCCATTCTACTAAATCATTGTGAGCTGTAACATCATCAAGTCAATAAGGGGCAACAGAGAGTTTGGGAGAATAGCACCCATTGGAACTCCAGCTGTTCATGAACTTGATATCCTATGATGGTCTGGGATTTATTTATTGCCTAACTCATATGTCTATCAATTGAAATATTTTATTATATTGCTTTGTACAGTGCATACAAATTTTGCAGTGCTGTACATAGATTGTCAGTCATCACTCACATCACTGGGGCTTACAATCTAAGTTTCAGTTCAGATGTGTCCACCCTTGCCTTAGCAAGACTCCAATTTCACATGCAACTAATGAAATACAATATTGCTAGCAAAACCCTTCATAAGCTGCAACTCACATCACAACCACTGTGTGACCACATATAGACAAACATAGGATAGACATGTTGTGACACAACATTGCAAAATTACATTGTTCTGAGAAGATTCTTATCTCATGACACACATATTAGGACATGTTTAACCAAAAGGAAATGTAAGGAAGAACACATCTATATGTTTTTGGAGTTTGGGAGGAAACCACATAAACATAGGGAGAAAATACAAGTTTTATTCAGATGTTGCCTTTGGTAAGTTTTAGAGATGAGCGAATTGGTTCGTAAAACTACGCACAAATCCAATTCGTTTATCATAGTCATTTACCTGGGGTAGAGAGACTGTCCCTCTACCACTGGAAAACTGCATTTTTCTCTATGCAATCAGATTAAAATGACTGTGGGTCTTGGGAGAAAAATCTTAATCTGGCTTGAGTAGCGGCACATGCGCAAATATACTCATTGACAAATCCAAACCCAGGATTGTGGCAAACACCACAATCAATCACGAATCATCTCTTTAGTAGGTTACATTTAGTTCTTTCTTGCAGGCTAATCAAAATCATTTTTTCTTTAATAATTATCTACATTTATCTGGGTTTTCCAAACTTTTCAAAGGGGTTGTCGGGGTTCAGAACCGGGGACCAAAAGATCAAATTGAGCAAGGGTACTGCTTGAGGAAACATCACTGCGGAAGCCACTCAAATTTTGGGGTCTAGTTAAAATGAGCCAAAATAAAAAAAAAACCTTTAGATGTACTGTATACTTAACACAACAGAAGCCTTTTAAAAAGTCAAGTTAAAGTTTGTTAAAACTGCACACTTAATATATTAGACTTTGCTACATCTGTATGGCTGAAGAAGGGTGATCTTTTTTGGAATAGACATAAGTAGTAAAGAGCTTAGCTCTTATTTATGGACTATAAGGCTTTATCAATTAAGATATATTGACGAAAGGAAGTACAATTTACAGTAGGCTATATCATAACATGGTAGACCTTCAATGTCACATGAAAAATGCATAAAGACCAAAAACAGTTTAACACTATCAAATATGTGAGCATGCAGAGGCAAGAGGTACAAATGAGCCAATAAGATATCAAAAAGCTTACATTAGTGGTGATCATATGGATGTAAAGATTAATATGTTTTTGTTGATCAGGAAGCCTTCCATATCGCTTTTGTAAACCACGGTATCCTGGAGCCCTAGTCTGGAGTGCTAGTTTGTCTACTTGTAAACTCAGAATTTAGTTGCCACTTTTGAGAATTGTGGAGTTGTTTCTGGATTTATTAGTCAATTTTACCCATTGTATGGCAATATATTCAGGTTTCTATGTGTACTAACTAATACAGTGGGAGTATGTTTACAGAACAGCATGCCTGCTGATGATATTCCTCTCAGATAACTAACATTTCAATATTGGATATGTAATTTAAAGCAGTTGTGCAGCGCTACAACATTGATGATCTATCTTCTGGATAGATCATCAAAATCAGATCGGTGGGGGTCAGACTCTCGGCACCCCCTCTGATCTGCCGTTGTAAGGGGTAGCAAGCACTGCTTCTGCTTCAAAAATTACCTGAGTGTCATCTCCTTTGTAGAGGCAGCACAGTGTAATTACTTAAATGGTGCTTTATGACCTTTATACTTCATTTTATCCTATCTAAATCAATACTCCAACCAGTCTTTAGAATGCTGAACCTCTTCAACTCCCAGCAGCTTCACTTAGAATTCACTTAAGGATAAAGTTGTAAGATAGTCCAACAAATTTTAGCAATTCCCTGAAAGGTGAGAACAAGAGGAGTTACACTTGATGTCACTTTGCGAGGAGTGAAGTCATTTCTTCTTCACATCTTATTTCTCAGCTGGTCTGTGGCAGTTCCTGTGAAGGTAAATGAGATAAAATGTTTTTGATAAGAAGGTCAACTTAAAAAACATGGCTACTGTGGGGCTTCTAAAAAAATACTATACATCCTCCTCAGACTAAGATGTAAAGGATACACAGTTGTGTGAACTTCATAAGGATTGTATATATATGTATATATATATATATATATATATATATATATATTTATAGTGCAGTTGTAAGCATCCTCTGTATGTTATATATACCAGCAATAGGGATTTAATAAAATATATTTTTAATATGTGATAAAAATAAATGTTGTTAGATTTCCCAAAAGATCAGTCAGAGCAAATCGTCTTTAATGTGAGTTGACAGTGTGATATTTTCTGCAATACCAGTTCTCGGCAAAGTGCTCTAAAAATGCATTCATAATTTATTTATATGGCTGGCTTTAACCCTATGATGTCAAGTACACGCTGCAAGTCTTGTTAGTCTCATATGTTGCATGCAGAGCAACAATTCCTAGTAGTACATACTCTCTTTCCAGTGCAGCCATTAGCTTCAACCTCATGTGGGCTTGGAAGATAGGATATACATGGTCATGATTAAATAACTGCAATATGCCATTGAGGACATCCAAATTCATAGCCAGTTATGCTCTTTGCCCTTTGTTTAGTGAACGGCAGTAGCTTTCCACAGCACGATGCTTTGTGAATGTAAATGATCTGCCATGGCTTAATTTATTTACTTACTTTACTGTTTTCATTTAACTGTGTAAAATATTGGCATAAAATAAAGCATTTACGACTAATGCTCTTGTTTTATTAGCTGATAGAAAACTTAATCCATTCATTTATAAGTGTGGAAGGAATACTGGACCTAGAGCAATAGCAAAGTCAAATGCTTTAAACAAAGAGAGACGGCAAAATCGGTAGAGCACCAAGGACACAAGTAAGGGCAAGGGAGACTAAGGTACTTCTAGGAGAACCGAAAGCGTTGAGACCTCATGAAAAAAAAAAAAAAAATTCACTCAGTTGTGTTCAATTTTATAAATAAAAAGAATAAATGAGTATACAATGAACTTATTTTAGTCAGCATCTAAAAATCTAAAAAGTCTGGTAATTGTTTAAATTAAAATATATTTTGGAATTTGACATCACCAGGACTAGAAGACTAAGCAGAAAGAACTGATTAGGAACTGATCATAATACAAAAGTAATAATCTGATTGGGGCATATGCAGCTACTAAATTCTTCTATTTTGGTATCACACATCAGCTCTGTTGCCAAAAACTGAACCAAATTCCTGTTGGCACTGCTAAGCCTCTGATCGCTCCCTCTCACATGTATATTGGAATTCCCACTATCTCTCATGGTTCTGCTGCACTGAAAACTTCACAGGGTTCTATTCCATGGTAATCTAAGTACTATTCAGAAGAGCAGAAGGAGTGGGTTGCTTAAACGTTTGAAATTTAATTGGTCATCTTGACCTCTACATCTGCATCAAGAAAGTTCAAGGCATAGAACATCTCTGAAGATGCCCAGACACATTAGACAAAACTAAGCCAAACCCATTGATTTTGGTATCAGCCTACTTTTTAATGATGTGACCACTAGACTCACTCCAGATTTAGGGTTAAGTCAGAATACCATATGCTTTGTTCCCTACTGGAGATACTGTAAGCCACTATTACAGGTGTATGGCAACTGCTTATTCCTCTCTCCCTAAAATAAACATGCACTATTGGTCCAGTATGGTCATCTGAAGCCTAAGTCTATGATGACTTAATTTTCTTACAATATTTAAATATTTTAGTCATGAATTACTTACTGTATGTCCCAATCTTTTAAAAATAGGGGTGGAGGAATTTATCAAGAATTCTAGGTTCAAAGTGTTGAAAAATAGGACTTTAGAACTTTTTTGCATCACCTGAGCAGAAGATTATAATTTTGCTTTTTCATACCGATGGTCAATACTCAGGATAGGTCATCAATATGAGATTGGCAGGGGTTCAACACCCAGCACTTCCACCAATCAGCTGTTTGACAAGGCTGATTGGTGCAAGCTCACCGCTGCCTTTTCGCAGCTTACCAAGCACAGCACCATCCATTTGATAACGGCAGTGCTTGGTATAGCAACTGAGCCCCATTCATTGATGAACATAATGTAACATGGCCTAGCAAGAGGCCTAAGAACTCACAGTGTTGCGGCATCTTCATACAGCTGATCAGCAAGGGTGCTGATCAGACTCCTGCTGATCTCATATTGATGACCTATCCTGACGATACCCCATCAATATGAATTTCCTGGAAAGCCCCTTGAATGCATCCATATACCCTCTATTATCTTCCTGCCTTCTACATACACAAGCATGCTCAAGCTGAGTCCAATGGGCATGTCTTCTCAATAGGTAGAATGGAGTAGGCTATGTTAGATGGATCTGGCGGTGACTGAAAGATTCAGGCATTGAAATGTACTCATTTAACATGTCCAGTCATTCTGTCTCCTGACATCATCTGTCAGAAAACAGTCAGTTCAACCCCATATAGGTAAAATAGTCTGTAACTTCCATCAAAATTCATGAGGTTGGCCAACTTTACTCTTCCGTGCACTGAACCACAGCTGTAAAGATGAGCTGGAGTTTTCTTATACAATATAGTTATAAGTAGAGTTGAGCGAACACCTGGATGTTCGGGTTCGAGAAGTTCGGCCGAACTTCCCGAAAATGTTCGGGTTCGGGATCCGAACCCGATCCGAACTTCGTCCCGAACCCGAACCCCATTGAAGTCAATGGGGACCCGAACTTTTCGGCACTAAAAAGGCTGTAAAACAGCCCAGAAGAAGGGCTAGAGGGCTACAAAAGGCAGAAACATGTAGGTAAATCCCCTGCAAACAAATGTGGATAGGGAAATGAATTAAAATAAAAATTAAATAAATAAAAATTAACCAAAATCAATTGGAGAGAGGTCCCATAGCAGAGAATCTGGCTTCCCGTCACCCACCACTGGAACAGTCCATTTTCATAAATTTAGGCCCAGCACCCAGGCAGAGGAGAGAGGTCCCATAACAGACAATCTGGCTTCATGTCAGCAGAGAATTAGTCTGCATGTCATAGCAGAGAATGAGGCTTCACATCAGCCACCACTGCAACAGTCCATTGGCATATATTTAGGCCCAGCACACAGGCAGAGGAGAGAGGTCCCGTAACAGAGGATCTGGCTTCATGTCAGCAGAGAATCAGTCTTCATGTCATAGCAGAGAATCAGGCTTCACGTCACCCACCACTGTAAGAGTCCATTTTCATAAATTTAGGCCCAGCACCCAGGCAGAGGAGAGAGGTCCCGTAACAGACAATCTGGCTTCATGTCAGCAGAGAATTAGTCTGCATGTCATAGCAGAGAATGAGGCTTCACGTCAGCCACCAATGCAACAGTCCATTGTCAGATATTTAGGCCCAGCACCCAGGCAGAGGAGAGAGGTCCCGTAACAGAGGATCTGGCTTCATGTCAGCAGAGAATCAGTCTTCATGTCATAGCAGAGAATCAGGCTTCACGTCACCCACCACTGTAAGAGTCCATTTTCATAAATTTAGGCCCAGCACCCAGGCAGAGGAGAGAGGTCCCGTAACAGACAATCTAGCTTCATGTCAGCAGAGAATCAGTCTTCATGTCATAGCAGAGAATCAGGCTTCACGTCACCCACCACTGCAACAGTCCATTTTCATAAATTTAGGCCCAGCACCCAGGCAGAGGAGAGAGGTCCCGTAACAGACAATCTGGCTTCATGTCAGCAGAGAATTAGTCTGCATGTCATAGCAGAGAATGAGGCTTCACGTCAGCCACCAATGCAACAGTCCATTGTCAGATATTTAGGCCCAGCACCCAGGCAGAGGAGAGAGGTCCCGTAACAGAGGATCTGGCTTCATGTCAGCAGAGAATCAGACTTCATATCATAGCAGAGAATCAGGCTTCACGTCACCCACCACTGCAACAGTCTATTTTCATAAATTTAGGCCCAGCACCCAGGCAGAGGAGAGAGGTCCCGTAACAGACAATCTAGCTTCATGTCAGCAGAGAATTAGTCTGCATGTCATAGCAGAGAATGAGGCTTCACGTCAGCCACCACTGCAACAGTCCATTGGCATATATTTAGGCCCAGCACACAGGCAGAGGAGAGAGGTCCCGTAACAGACAATCTGGCTTCATGTCAGCAGAGAATTAGTCTGCATGTCATAGCAGAGAATCAGGCTTCACGTCACCCACCACTGTAAGAGTCCATTTTCATAAATTTAGGCCCAGCACCCAGGCAGAGGAGAGAGGTCCCGTAACAGACAATCTGGCTTCATGTCAGCAGAGAATTAGTCTGCATGTCATAGCAGAGAATGAGGCTTCACGTCAGCCACCACTGCAACAGTCCATTGGCATATATTTAGGCCCAGCACACAGGCAGAGGAGAGAGGTCCCGTAACAGACAATCTGGCTTCATGTCAGCAGAGAATTAGTCTGCATGTCATAGCAGAGAATGAGGCTTCACGTCAGCCACCAATGCAACAGTCCATTGTCAGATATTTAGGCCCAGCACCCAGGCAGAGGAGAGAGGTCCCGTAACAGAGGATCTGGCTTCATGTCAGCAGAGAATCAGACTTCATATCATAGCAGAGAATCAGGCTTCACGTCACCCACCACTGCAACAGTCCATTTTCATAAATTTAGGCCCAGCACCCAGGCAGAGGAGAGAGGTCCCGTAACAGACAATCTAGCTTCATGTCAGCAGAGAATTAGTCTGCATGTCATAGCAGAGAATGAGGCTTCACGTCAGCCACCACTGCAACAGTCCATTGGCATATATTTAGGCCCAGCACACAGGCAGAGGAGAGAGGTCCCGTAACAGAGGATCTGGCTTCATGTCAGCAGAGAATCAGTCTTCATGTCATAGCAGAGAATCAGGCTTCACGTCACCCGCCACTGCAACAGTCCATTTTCATAAATTTAGGCCCAGCACCCAGGCAGAGGAGAGAGGTCCCGTAACAGACAATCTGGCTTCATGTCAGCAGAGAATCAGTCTTCATGTCATAGCAGAGAATCAGGCTTCACGTCACCCACCACTGCAACAGTCCATTTTCATAAATTTAGGCCCAGCACCCAGGCAGAGGAGAGAGGTCCCATAACAGACAATCTGGCTTCATGTCAGCAGAGAATTAGTCTGCATGTCATAGCAGAGAATGAGGCTTCACGTCAGCCACCACTGCAACAGTCCATTGGCATATATTTAGGCCTAGCACACAGGCAGAGGAGAGAGGTCCTGTAACAGTGGATCTGGCTTCATGTCAGCAGAGAATTAGTCTGTATGTCATAGCAGAGAATCAGGCTTCCTGTCACCCAACATTGGAACAGTCCATTGGCATATATTTAGGCCCCGGCACCCAGACAGAGGAGAGGTTCATTCAACTTTGGGTAGCCTCGCAATATAATGGTAAAATTAAAATAAAAATAGGATTGAATGAGGAAGTGCCCTGGAGTACAATAATATATGGTTAAGGGGAGGTAGTTAATGTCTAATCTGGACAAGGGACGGACAGGTCCTGTGGGATCCATGCCTGGTTCATTTTTATGAACGTCAGCTTGTCCACATTGGCTGTAGACAGACGGCTGCGTTTGTCTGTAATGACGCCCCCTGCCGTGCTGAATACACGTTCAGACAAAACGCTGGCCGCCGGGCAGGCCAGCACCTCCAAGGCATAAAAGGCTAGCTCTGGCCACGTGGACAATTTAGAGACCCAGAAGTTGAATGGGGCCGAACCATCAGTCAGTACGTGGAGGGGTGTGCACACGTACTGTTCCACCATGTTAGTGAAATGTTGCCTCCTGCTAACACGTTGCGTATCAGGTGGTGGTGCAGTTAGCTGTGGCGTGTTGACAAAAGTTTTCCACATCTCTGCCATGCTAACCCTGCCCTCAGAGGAGCTGGCCGTGACACAGCTGCCTTGGCGACCTCTTGCTCCTCCTCTGCCTTGGCCTTGGGCTTCCACTTGTTCCCCTGTGACATTTGGGAATGCTCTAAGTAGCGCGTCTACCAACGTGCGCTTGTACTCGCGCATCTTCCTATCACGCTCCAGTGCAGGAAGTAAGGTGGGCACATTGTCTTTGTAGCGTGGATCCAGCAGGGTGGCAACCCAGTAGTCCGCACACGTTAAAATGTGGGCAACTCTGCTGTCGTTGCGCAGGCACTGCAGCATGTAGTCGCTCATGTGTGCCAGGCTGCCCAGGGGTAAGGACAAGCTGTCCTCTGTGGGAGGCGTATCGTCATTGTCCTGCCTTTCCCCCCAGCCACGCACCAGTGATGGACCCGAGCTGCGTTGGGTGCCACCCCGCTGTGACCATGCTTCATCCTCATCCTCCTCCACCTCCTCCTCATCCTCGTCCTCCAGTAGTGGGCCCTGTCTGGCCACATTTGTACCTGGCCTCTGCTGTTGCAAAAAACCTCCCTCTGAGTCACTTCGAAGAGACTGGCCTGAAAGTGCTAAAAATTACCCCTCTTCCTCCTCCTCCTCCTCCTCCTGGGCCACCTCCTCTTCCATCATCGCCCTAAGTGTTTTCTCAAGGAGACATAGAAGTGGCATTGTAACGCTGATAACGGCGTCATCGCGTTACAGCGCAACAGGGCACACAGGTCTCGCATGGAGGCCCAGTCATTGGTGGTGAAGTGGTGCTGTTCTGTAGTGCGACTGACCCGTGCGTGCTGCAGCTGAAACTCCACTATGGCCTGCTGCTGCTCGCACAGTCTCTCCAGCATGTGCAAGGTGGAGTTCCACCTGGTGGGCACGTCGCATATGAGGCGGTGAGCGGGAAGGCCGAAGTTACGCTGTAGCGCAGACAGGCGAGCAGCAGCAGGATGTGAACGCCGGAAGCGCGAACAGACGGCCCGCACTTTATGCAGCAGCTCTGACATGTCGGGGTAGTTGTGAATGAACTTCTGCACCACCAAATTCAGCACATGCGCCAAGCAAGGGATGTGCGTCAAATTGGCTAGTCCCAGAGCTGCAACGAGATTTCGCCCATTATCACACACCACCAGGCCAGGCTTGAGGCTCACCGGCAGCAACCACTCGTCGGTCTGTTGTTCTATACCCCGCCACAACTCCTGTGCGGTGTGGGGCCTGTCCCCCAAACATATGAGTTTCAGAATGGCCTGCTGACGTTTACCCCGGGCTGTGCTGAAGTTGTTGGTGAAGGTGTGTGGCTGACTGGATGAGCAGGTGGAAGAAGAGGAGGAGGAAGCCGAGAAGGTGGAGGTGGCAACAGGAGGCAAAGAATGTTGCCCTGCGATCCTTGGCGGCGGAAGGACGTGCGCCAAACAGCTCTCCGCCTAGGAACCTAGCTGCCACTACATTTACCCAGTGTGCAGTTAGGGAGATATAGCGTCCCTGGCCGTGCTTACTGGTCCACGTATCTGTGGTTAGGTGGACCTTGCTACAGATGGCATTGCGCAGTGCACACTTGATTTTATTGGATACTTGGTTGTGCAGGGAAGGCACGGCTCTCTTGGAGAAGTAGTGGCGGCTGGGAACAACATACTGTGGGACAGCAAGCGACATGAGCTGTTTGAAGCTGTCTGTGTCCACCAGCCTAAATGACAGCATTTCATAGGCCAGTAGTTTAGAAATGCTGGCATTCAGGGCCACGGATCGAGGGTGGCTAGGTGGGAATTTACGCTTTCTCTCAAATGTTTGTGAGATGGAGAGCTGAACGCTGCCGTGTGACATGGTTGAGACGCTTGGTGACGGAGGTGGTGGTGGTGTTGGTGGTACATCCCCTGTTTGCTGGGCGGCAGGTGCCAACTTTCCGCCAGAGGCAGAGGAAGAGGCCGAGGTGGCAGCAGCAGAAGAGGTAGCAGGGGGAGCCTGAGTGACTTCCTTGGTTTTAAGGTGTTTACTCCACTGCAGTTCATGCTTTGCATGCAGGTGCCTGGTCATGCAGGTTGTGCTCAGGTTCAGAACGTTAATGCCTCGCTTCAGGCTCTGATGGCACAGCGTGCAAACCACTCGGGTCTTGTCGTCAGCACATTGTTTGAAGAAGTGCCATGCCAGGGAACTCCTTGAAGCTGCCTTTGGGGTGCTCGGTCCCAGATGGCGGCGGTCAGTAGCAGGCGGAGTCTCTTGGCGGGGGGTGTTCTGCTTTTGCCCACTGCTCCCTCTTTTGCTACGCTGTTGGCTCGGTCTCACCACTGCCTCTTCCTCCGAACTGTGAAAGTCAGTGGCACGACCTTCATTCCATGTGGGGTCTAGGACCTCATCGTCCCCTGCATCGTCTTCCACCCAGTCTTGATCCCTGACCTCCTGTTCAGTCTGCACACTGCAGAAAGACGCAGCAGTTGGCACCTGTGTTTCATCATCATCAGAGACATGCTGAGGTGGTATTCCCATGTCCTCATCATCAGTAAACATAAGTGGTTGTGCGTCAGTGCAGTCTATGTCTTCCACCGCTGGGGAAGGGCTAGGTGGATGCCCTTGGGAAACCCTGCCAGCGGAGTCTTCAAACAGCATAAGAGACTGCTGCATAACTTGAGGCTGAGACAGTTTCCCTGGTATGCATGGGGGTGATGTGACAGACTGATGGGGTTGGTTTTCAGGCGCCATCTGTGCGCTTTCTGCAGAAGACTGGGTGGGAGATAATGTGAACGTGCTGGATCCACTGTCGGCCACCCAATTGACTAATGCCTGTACCTGCTCAGGCCTTACCATCCTTAGAACGGCATTGGGCCCCACCATATATCGCTGTAAATTCTGGCGGCTACTGGGACCTGAGGTAGTTGGTACACTAGGACGTGTGGAAGTGGCAGAACGGCCACGTCCTCTCCCAGCACCAGAGGGTCCACTAACACCACCACGACCATGTCCACGTCCGCATCCCTTACTAGATGTTTTCCTCATTGTTATGGTTCACCACAACAACAAAAATATTATTTGGCCCAATGTATTGTATTCAAATTCAGCGGGATATAAATTTGAGGCCTAGTATTTAGGCGCTGGGTGACCGGTATGGATTTAGTGACAGAATTAGACTTGGAAATGCACAGTAGCGTGTGTGTGAAGTTATTCTGAATGACCCTATGTGCACCTTGAATATTATATACCCTTTTAGGGATAGATTTCAAATAGCTCTGATATAGCAGAAACCACTAAATTATGAAATTGCTAAATTGGGAATTGTATTTCAACCCTGAACAAAAAATGTGCTTTAACGGACACTAAATAACTTGCCCATCCACAACAGGACAGCGGTAACGACAGATTTAGCGGGATATAAATTTGAGGCCTAGTATTTAGGCGCTGGGTGACCGGTATGGATTTAGTGACAGAATTAGACTTGGAAATGCACAGTAGCGTGTGTGTGAAGTTATTCTGAATGACCCTATGTGCACCTTGAATATTATATACCCTTTTAGGGATAGATTTCAAATAGCTCTGATATAGCAGAAACCACTAAATTATGAAATTGCTAAATTGGGAATTGTATTTCAACCCTGAACAAAAAATGTGCTTTGACGGACACTAAATAACTTGCCCAGCCACAACAGTACAGCGGTAACGACAGATTTAGCGGGATATAAATTTGAGGCCTAGTATTTAGGTGCTGGGTGACCGGTATGAATTTAGTGACAGAATTAGACTGGGATATGGCCAAAAAATAACCACACTATTGCTGGTTAAATGCACTTGGTGTGACAGCTTGACCAACCACACTACTGAGGGTTAAATGCACTTGGTGACGGGCGCAGCTTGCCCCTGATGTAGTATATGGCCAAAAAATGAACAGACTATTGCTGGTTAAATGCACTTGGTGTGACAGCTTGACCAACCACACTACTGAGGGTTAAATGCACTTGGTGACGGGTGCAGCTTGCCCCTGATGTAGTATATGGCCAAAAAATGAACAGACTATTGCTGGTTAAATGCACTTGGTGACGGGCGCGCAGCTTGCCCCTGATTTAGTATATGGCCAAAAAATTAACAGACTATTGCTGGTTAAATGCACTTGGTTTGACAGCTTCACCCTGATGTAGGCTTTAGCCAAAAAACAACCACACCATTGAGGGTTAAATGCACTTGGTGACAGGCGCAGCTTGCCCCTGTTGTAGTATATGGCCAAAAAATAAGCAGACTATTGCTGGTTAAATCCACTTGGTGTGACAGCTTCACCCTGATGTAGGCTTTAGCCAAAAAACAACCACACCATTGAGGGTTAAATGCACTTGCTCGCAGCTTGTGCTGGCGCACCACAAGACACAAAATGGCCGCCGATCACCCCAGAAAAAAGTGACTGACAAACGGTCTGGGCAGCCTAAAAACAGTGAGCAATTGAATTTCAGCAGCTCAATGATGCACAGCTGCAGATCGATCGATTAATCAAGTCCTTTGGAGAAGTTAATCTGCCTAATATCGCCCTACTGTCGCAGCCGCAACCTCTCCCTACGCTAATCAGAGCAGAGTGACGGGCGGCGCTATGTGACTCCAGCTTAAATAGAGGCTGGGTCACATGGTGCTCTGGCCAATCACAGCCATGCCAATAGTAGGCATGGCTGTGACGGCCTCTTGGGGCAAGTAGTATGACGCTTGTTGATTGGCTGCTTTGCAGCCTTTCAAAAAGCGCCAAGAAAGCGTCACAAACGCGCCAAGAAAGCGACGAACACCGAACCCGAACCCGGACTTTTACAAAAATTATACAGTTCGAGTTCGCTCATCCCTAGTTATAAGTTACAGTCTGAATCTCAGCTTATTACTTTATTTACAATACTGTAGGTTTCAGATCTGAAACCTCTCAGTATCCCTCTTTTGTGCAAAATGTAGTGATTTGCATTTTGGAAGGTGTCATCCAGGCACTTACTAGTACAATGTAGAAGCAAAGAATTTTCCAGTTTCACTGAGTTCAGCTGAACTGTTTCCAGTAGCAACCAGAAGAATTGTAACTGTGGCTCAGGGCGATAATAATAGAGGTTGCAACTCAGGACTGGTCCAAGAAATGTAGCAAACAGAAGATGTGTAAAAGTGGCTCGGGGCGATAATAGAGGTTGAATTTGTAACTAATTCTAATTGATTTATTTTTTAGTAGATTATTTCTCAATGTAACCTGTAAAATGAAGCTCAAGAGTGAACATACGCTATGGAAGTTAGAGCTTAGTTGAATTTACTGGAATAAGAAGCAGCTGGATTGATAATGTGACACCTCCAGTTTAAGAGAGAGTTTTTTTGTCAATAAATGGTCAGAAGACTGTTATTAAATTACATTTCAAGCAGATTATTTGCAGATATAAGTAATGTCTGCGATTTAATGTTTATTTTAGAAATTTTTAATGAGTGATGATAAAACCTCTTTGCCAAGAAACGAGAAAAATATTTTCTCTGTGGGAACAATGTGTTTTTGGACATGTGCAACCAATACCATCAAAGACCAATTCAAGTTCTAATGTGTGACATTAGTGAAGGTAATAAATATTTCTAGAACATTGCTAATATAAATGAATTTTTGCTGGAATAACTATATACTAGAGATGAACAAACTTTTTTAAATTAATTTTGTGTCTGATTTGTCCAATTTTGTTAAAAATTTAATTTGTGTACAAATTGATTCTACACAAATTAAATATGCTTCAAAAAGCCAGAAAATTGGTATATTACACTCTGAGGTCTCCTAGGACTGAGATTTTTAAAATATACCGTATTTATCGGCGTATAACACGCACTTTTTCCCCCTGAAAATAGGGGGCAAATGATGTATGCGTGTTATACGCCGATTAGGGCTGAAACGTGTCCTCCGGATGCCAGAGAGGCAGGACTGAGCCGGCCGGCACAGCGGAGGGAGGAGGAGGGAGTCCCTCCCTCCCCACTGTGAGCGGCTGCCGCTGAAGACCAACGAGGACAGAGTAGGAGGAGGAGGGGAGGGACTGTGGCCACTGCGCACCAATGAATGTGCCGGCCATATCCCACAGTTCCGATCGGAGTCCCAGCAGTGTAATGCTGGGGCTCCGATCGCTTACCATGGCAGCCAGGAGTCACGCTACTGAAGCCCTGGCTGCCATGGTATGTTAGTGAGCAGAGAGCAGCGCATTATACTCACGTGCGCTGTGGCCGCCGGTCGCTCCTTCTTCTGTCTGTGCGGCGGATTGCTAATGCTTACAGCATTAGCAATGCGCCGCACAGACCTATGAGAAGGAGCGACCGGCGGCCACAGCGCACGTGAGTATAATGCGCTGCTCTCTGCTCACTAACATACCATGGCAGCCAGGGCTTCAGTAGCGTGACTCCTGGCTGCCATGGTAAGCGATCGGAGCCCCAGCATTACACTGCTGGGGCTCCGATAGGAACTGACACTGCCACCAATGATGGGGGGGAGGAGGGGGACCCTGTGGCCACTGCCACCAATGATTAATACTGGGGAGGGAGGGGGGGGGGGTTTGCGTTACCAGAGGGGGCAGATCAGAGGCTTTATTTGAAATGTATTTATTTTTCCTGAAATTTCCCTCTAAAATGAAGGTGCGTGTTATACGCCCGTGCGTGCTATACGCCGATAAATACGGTATTTTCGTTATATTTTATAGAATTTTTGGTCTTTCTTTCATCACTTTTAACATATTTTAGCAATGGCAAAAAATGGCTCTGGGTAAATGCGTGGTTGACGGTATTAGCAAACAGTGTTCCTTATCAGGTGCAAAAAACGGTGGCTTGTTGGGACCATCATCCAAAAATTATGTGTTAACTGGGGCAGAATGCCTGCCTATATTTATACACACATAAGTATTAATTGTCGGAGGAAACAGCAGATTGTTCTGAACAAACTTGGAAAAAATCTCCTGTTTAATTAAGAGCAGCATCAGTTCAGTGTGGATGTGGAATGGCTAAGGTAATGTGGTCACAATAGTAGCTGCAGCAGTGGCAGCATAGCATGGAACAGTCAAGGCAGTAGATGTGTGTGCGGCTGTTTAGGAAGAGTAGTAGTAGTAGTATTAGAAATGAAGCCTATGAAGCAGCAATGGAAGTGGTAGTAGGAGGATTAGCAGCAGACAGTAGTACCTTTGGTGGTGGAAGCAGCAACAGCCATATGGTACAAAACACAATGTTAGGCTGGCAGACAGTGTCAGTTATATGATGGTGGCAGCAGCAGCTATATGGTATGGAACATGATGGTAGGCAGGCAGTTATGCAAGGGGTCCCACATCTCCACCGGAATCTCCTCCTCATGGCAGTCCAAATATTAACTGTTCTCACACAAGTCATCAACAGGGAGACTATCTTGAGTATCTTCTATAGCGTATGGGGGTTTGTTGTCTCTTCTTAGGTAAAACTAATGTGCCCCACTAGGAGGAGACAGTGATGAAAAAGATGATGCAACTTAAAGGCTTCTAAGGGGTTGCAGGGAGGACGGACAGGAAGAATGCTGTTAGCCCTGGCTCCAAGGCACGGTGTCAGACTCAAAGGTGACATCCACATCACCCTGCAGTGGCTGAGAGGAGAAGTGAGCCATCCAGGCCACAATGTCATCCTCCTTGTCTTCAATAATAATCTGGTGGCAGGGAGAATTGTGGCCTACTACTATTACTACTACTGGATGGTGCTGCTACTGCTGATACTACACATATTCTGACTCTCGGATGATGAGGCCTGGGTCTTTCACAATGCACTTATCTGTTTTCCATACATTTTATTATGAGGCCTATAAATTTAAATGAAAAGTCACAGGTTTCCTATAAATGAAAAGTCACAGGTTTGGCACACAGATTATAAACAATACTAGCAAAATTGCAAGTGTGTTTTATGTCATTTAAAAGCAGAGGCACCACTATTTGTTTCTTTCCTTCTACAAACAATGCATATTGGTATTAACAATTTACTTAAGACATTAGACATTATTACATTGGTAATAATGCAATGTCTACCACTAAATACACTGCAAACATATTTCTGACGCATACTGTCTTTAGCCATGGTACTATTTTTGTGGTCAAATGTCTTTGTACTACACTGATGCAATAATGCGTTCAGTAACACAGATATAATAATGCAATGTTTTGGTAAAATGTCTTTGAATTGTGCATTCAATAATACAAGTAGAACAATGCAATTTTTGTGGTGAAATGTCTCTGAATTACACAGTCTGATGCAGTAATGCGTTCAATAACATGGATATAATGCAATATTTCCAGTAAACCTATGCCTTAAGTATTATGGGTATAACATTGCGATTTTTGTGGTGAAATGTCTTATAAACTTGAAAAATCTTGGAAAGATATTGACGATAGGTTACACGTACGAAATTAGGTCAGAAGAAAAGTGAAATTAACGTGCTTAATTAAAAACGATACCTTTATTTAATGAATGGGTATGAGCGAAATTAACGATGTGCTCAGGTGATACAATATATATTTGACAAAAGACCTTCTATTATAGATAGGATAAGTAATGAGTACAAAAATCACTAGAGGGTTGGGGGTAGTAATAGGTAAATCTGTGGGAAAAGGTTCTTTCCCTAGATAACCCTATGGATCTAGTGTCCTGAAGCACAGGGATGTCCCCCGATGGTGGAGACACCCTGCCCCCGTACCTAAGCCTCGATATGGCCCTAGTGACGCCCTACTAACAAAGCCTCGATATGGCCCTAGTGACGCCCTACTAACAAAGCTGGATTTAAGGCCCTGAGGAGGATACAGCGGGTATGCTGGAGGCTGGAGCCCTCCAGCCTCCAGCATACCCACTGTATCCTCCTCAGGGCCCCCCTCTGATCTATATCATCAACTGACAGAGGTCTGCATCTATATATACAGCCTAACTGGGTATACCAAGGAGCTAAGTACTATCTTTATTTTTAAGCATTATCTATAATTGCCTTTTCTACTCCCTACGTCCATTACACCTGCATCACCTCCTGATGAGCTGCTGTATGCAGCTGAAACGCATTGGGGTTGTGTCTTTATATTATTATATTAGACTAATTATTTTTGTTTTCTTCTCTGGATTAATATTTTCCAAATCCAGCTTTGTTAGTAGGGCGTCACTAGTGCCATATCGTGGCTTAGGTATGGGGGCAGGGTGTCTCCACCATCAGGGGACATCCCTGTGCTTCAGGACACTAGATCCATAGGGTTATCTAGGGAAGGAACCTTGTCCCACAGATTTACCTATTCCCTTACGTCCTACCAGCAGCACAGATGGGGTTAACTGCCCCTGTGGACTGGTAGGACCGGCGGAATTTTAATGAGCCCAAGAACCAATAAACGATCTTCAGCTCCCTGAAAGGGAGGAGATCACCCCCCAGCCCACCGTGTTTTTTTCTGTCCTTTGGACAGGTTGGACTGGCGTATCGCTCCTTTGGAGCTGAGAGTTAGGGGCTCCTTTTTTTCTAATGTAAAGGATCGCCCCGTCTTTCTACATGGCTCTCTTTTGCCTTTATTTTCAGGCGGATCGCGGCGATTTTGCTATACCTGGGGACCGCGGGGAGCGGGGTGTCCCCCTCCCCTCTCCTTTTCAGTTTCTCCTGGTCTCCCGTTCCTCCCATCGCCACACACGTGTGGCGCTATGGGCGCCGCCATCTTCCGGAAGTGACGCGCACTAGTTGCGCTACGTCACTTCCGGTTTTTTTCGCAGCGCGGCTGAGGTCCTTTCCTCACCCTTTTTATAAAGAATTATTTCCCGATAGATATCCTGTGATCCAGGATGACCCGGGGCAGCTATTCAGAGCAGGCTGAGCTAGTTTTGTTAGCTCTCTTAGATCTTAGGATACTTACTTTGGGACCCGCCCAGGGGGCGGGGCTTCTTCCTTTTAAGCGCCCAGAGCCTGTCATTCAGTGCTCTGGTTGCATTGCTTTGACAAGCTAGCTCCAGAGTTCCCTGTGCCTTGTGATATCCTTATATTGCTTGACCGTGGGTTTGTGTGTTCCTTCTGCAGCTCTATATATCTCTAGTGCTGGTGGGCCCCCTTAAGGTCTCGTTTCTCCACCTCCAATTTTTTTGTAGGTGTTATGACCTGTCTTTTTTGTTTCCAATTACAGGACTATGGCTTCCCCCAAGGATCCGGATCAGCGAAAATCTGGGGCCAAGAGGAAGCATTTGGCGTGCTTTGATTGTAACACGCCCTTAGACGACGGCTGTCCCTATTCTAGGTGTGAGAGCTGTCGCACGACGTCCACGGAACCCACGATGCAGGAGATGTTTCAGTGGACGAAAACATATGTGGATGATTCCATTAAAGGAGTGGTGCGCTTATTGAATGAGAGGTTACCAGGACCCTCTCAGACTCCCATGGATATGGCCGCTCCAGTCGCACCACCCGAAAGACCCACCCCCTGTTCGGTGGGGTCCTCTTCTGAGGAAGAAGAGGTCACTTCTTGCTTTTTCCCTCCAGAAAAAACGCAGAAGTTACTTAAGTCCATCAGGTCGGGGGACCATGATGTTGACATTGGGGAGTCCTCCGATCCCGCCGTACGGACACAGCGTGTCTTCAGAGCGGATGAGACCCTTCTTTCTGTGATGCGCACAGAATGGCGAAAGCCTGAGAAAGGCCCAGTTCTCACTAGAAAGTTCAAGCTTATGTACCCGATGGCTAAACCCTTGGTGGAATCGTGGGGTTCCATTCCCAAGGTGGACATGGCGATAGCCAAGTTGTCCCGGCGCACTCTAGTCCCTGCAGATGATGGGTCTAGTCTGCAGGACCCTCTAGATCGGAGGGCAGAGTGCACCCTCAGAAGGAGTTATGCGGCGGCCGCTGCCTCCGCATCAACTTCGATTGCGGCCACTGAAGTGGCCACCTATCTACGCTCTAGGCTCAATCAGATCCAGACAGATGTGGACCAGAGCGTATCCAGGGATGACATTTTAGCAGCTTTCAAGTCAGCCAACCTGGCTATGGATTTCTTAGTCGACTCCACCCAGATGCAGTTGAAGCTGGCCGCCAAAACTATGGCCTTAGTTTCGGCTGCCCGCAGACCACTTTGGCTGAAACCTTGGGTCGCGGACAACGCGTCCAAGTTTAATCTTTGTGGGCTCCCCTTCGAACCAGACAGGCTGTTTGGGTCCGAATTGGATAAAATCATGGAGGGGCTCTCCGACAAAAAGGGGAAGAGCCTCCCCCAGCAGCCCTTTCGGGGACGCCCCAGGCAGGAAAAGAAGCGCGAAGGACGCCCGGGGCAGCAATCTAGGCGCAGAGATTGGGGGGGACCGTCTCGTAAGTATTCGAGGCGCTCCCGTAAACCCGCTAAGGAGGCAAAACCCTCCTGACTATGGGCCTCGTCGAGGCTCTTGGATAAGCCCTGCTGCCCCTGCAGTGTCTCCTCTAGACTTTCCCATACCACTCCCCCAAACGCCCGTGGGGGGCCGTCTCTCCCATTTCAAAGACTCCTGGAGTCAGTTGATCGCAGACCCTTGGGTTCTGAACTTAGTCTCCGTCGGGTACCGGGTAGACTTTCTCTCTCTCCCCCCAGAGAGATTCGTCGCTACACGAAACTTCGGGCCGGCCAAACAAGTGGTCCTGGAATCTTACATCCAGGACTATATCTCCAAGGGAGCCCTAGAGGAGGTGCCGGCAGGGGAGAGAGGCCTAGGCATTTATTCACCAGTGTTCCTGGTTCCCAAGAAGACGGGAGACCTCCGGATTATCATCGATTTGAGATTTCTCAATCGATTTATAAGGAAAACAAGGTTTCGTATGGAAACCATAAGGTCAGTCACCCATATCCTCAACCTCGGGGATGTCATGGCTACTCTGGACCTCAAAGATGCTTATCTTCACATTCCGATCCATTCCGCCTTCCGGAAATTTCTCAGGATCGCGGTCCAGGTTTCAGGGGTTCGCAGGCACTTTCAGTTCACCGCGCTCCCCTTCGGAATCTCTTCTGCCCCCCTTATCTTCACCAAGGTGGTGGTATCGGTGGTGGCAGCATTGAGACTCCAAGGGCTGACTATCATTCCTTATCTGGACGATTGGCTTTTCATAGCCTCTTCAGTTCCGATCCTTACCCACCATCTTCAGATCGCAATCTCCTTTCTCCTCCGCCTAGGCTGGATCATCAACTGGCAGAAGTCGAATGTGAGCCCATCATCTTCAATCCAATATTTAGGATTCGTGGTCGACTCTGTGGAGATGTCCCTCCGGTTGACTCAAGAAAGGAGAGCGCGGATTCAGGACCTGGCAAAGGTCCTTCATGTCCCTCGTCGAGTCTCTATTCGGACTCTCATGAAGATGGTGGGGCTCATGTCAGCGGCTGCGGACGCAGTCCCTTGGGCGCTATGGCACCTCCGTCCTCTTCAGTCGGAGGTCTTACATTTATGGAACGGCAGCCCTGCGGGGCTAGATTCCCTGTGCTCCCTGTCCGGTCAAACCCGGAATTCCCTCAGATGGTGGTTTCGACTGCCAGCAGGGAAGTCTATGACCCAACCAGTTTGGGTCATATTGACTACAGACGCGTCCCTCGTAGGCTGGGGCGCTCACCTGGACGGATCCCAAGTGCAGGGATCTTGGTCCCCCCTGGAGCGGCATCTTTCCTCCAATCTTCGCGAGATTCGAGCTATCCGGCTAGCCCTCCTTCACTTCGCCCCTCAGATTCGGGGCAAAGCGGTGAAAGTCCAGTCAGACAATATGACTGCGGTTCTCTATATAAACAAGCAGGGAGGCACAAGGTCATTACCCCTTCTATCAGAGATCGGGGTGATCCTTCGGTGGGCAGAGCTGAACCTTTCCCATCTATCTGCCGTTCATATCCGAGGTTCCCTCAATATGATAGCAGACCGCTTAAGTCGAGGATTACCGACCATGGAGTGGTCTCTGCATCCGGAGGTCTTCAGGCAGCTAGTTCACAGTTGGGGTATGCCAGAGGTGGACCTCATGGCAACCAGGTTCAACGCCAAGGTGCTGAGGTTCTGTTCCCTGTACCGGGAAGACAACCCCCTGGCAATAGATGCTCTGTCGATACCGTGGAGGTTCAGGCTGGCTTACATCTTCCCTCCTTTTTCCATGATACCGAGGGTATTGATGAAAATCCGTCAGGATCAGGCCTCGGTAATAGCCATCATACCGTTTTGGCCCAAAAGATCCTGGTTTACCCAGCTCATTCAGATGAGTCGGGGACAATACTGGAGACTCCCCCCAGAGCAGACCCTGGTGTCGTGGGACACTCAACTCTGCCCAGATCTGCACAGGTTCAACCTGACAGCCTGGAGGTTGATCAGCCCCTTCCCAACATAGAAGGGCTCTCCGAGTCGGTCCTGAGAACTTTGTCGCATTCCCGAGCAGAGTCTACAAACAAGGCCTACTCCAGGATCATGAGAATCTTCGTGGCATGGTGTGATTCCAAACAGGTGGCGTCTGCAGATCCGCCCCTTCCTGCGATACTACATTTCCTTCAGGACGGATTAGATAGAGGCCTATCTCCAGCTACCTTGAAGGTACAAATGTGTGCCATCTCGGCCTGTCTCAACAGGCCATACTCTCGGGACCCACTCATCAAACGCTTTTTGAAGGGAGCGGAAAGACTAAAGCCTACTATACTGAAGCCCATTCCCCAGTGGGATCTTTCAGTAGTGCTCAGGGGTCTAGCATCTCCCCCCTTCGAGCCTTTGGAGGAGGTTGATTTTAAATATTTAACTCTAAAGATGGTTTTTCTTCTGGCTATAGCCTCAGCCAAAAGAGTCTCTGAATTGCAGGCTTTCTCTGCAATTCATCCATATATTATTTTCTTACAGGACAGAGTACTCCTGAAGTTTTTACCATACTTCAGACCTAAGGTGCCTACTTTTCAAAATATCAACCAGGTAATCTCCTTACCAGTTTTGTTTACAGCCTCCTCCTCTGATACTCCAGCTAGAGATCCGCTGGATATTTCTAGATGCCTCCAGATCTATGTGGATAGATCCAGGGAATTCCGGATAGATGAGAATCTCCTTATCCTGTTTGCCGGTAAGTCTAAAGGCCGTAAAGCGTCTAAAGCCACCATTAGTCGCTGGATCAAGGAGGCCATTAAGGAAGCTTTTGTCTCCCAAACCTTAGATCCTCCCGAGTTTGTGAGAGCCCATTCTACTAGGGCGGTCTCCACCTCGGTTGCGGAAAGAAGTCTTCTCCCCTTAGAGTTGATCTGTAAGGCGGCCTCCTGGAGCTCTGAGTCAACCTTCATCTCCCATTATAGGATAGATGCTAGGATGGCAGAGTTTTCGGCTTTCGGGCAGACAGTTCTTACTTCTGCCAGGCATGAGGACCCTCCCTAGGGGTTTTATCTTGCTATCTCCCCATCTGTGCTGCTGGTAGGACGTAAGGGAATCGTTAATTTCTAACGATAATTTGTTTTCCCTTAGTCCTAACAGCAGCACACAAATATCCCTCCCTAACTTACATCATACTTGTTAAAGACACGGTGGGCTGGGGGGTGATCTCCTCCCTTTCAGGGAGCTGAAGATCGTTTATTGGTTCTTGGGCTCATTAAAATTCCGCCGGTCCTACCAGTCCACAGGGGCAGTTAACCCCATCTGTGCTGCTGTTAGGACTAAGGGAAAACAAATTATCGTTAGAAATTAACGATTACTACCCCCAACCCTCTAGTGATTTTTGATTACTTATCCTATCTATAATAGGAGGTCTTTTGTCAAATATATATTGTATCACCTGAGCACATCGTTAATCTCGCTTGTACCCATTCATTAAATAAAGGTATCGTTTTTAATTAAGCATGTTAATTTTACTTCTCTCCTGAAATGTCTTATAACTTTAAATCTTGTGGTAAATAGCTTTGAACTACATGGGCTGATAAAGTAATGTATTTAATAACACGGATATAACAATGTAATGTTTGCTGTAAAATAGTTTTTGAACTACTCTTTGAATAACATAGGTATAAACAAGGATATAATGCACTGAAAAGGTTTTTGATAAAAAAAAAGTGCAAAGTGTAATTGCTCCGCATTTGCAGCAGAATGCCATTGGTGTGCTTGACAATGAGCCTATGAACGGTAGAAACCTAAAGATTTGTTTTTTGTTTTTTTTTAAGATGTCTGTTAATATACAGAAAAATTTATTTTCTTTTTCTTGCAGAGTGTTTTGTAATACAGCAGCTGTATTAAACACAGTGTGACCAGACCCTCACTAAAATTCTGTAATATTTTTTTTGTCAGACACTGCCACATAATACCCTTCGAGATCACAAGCTGAAGACAAAATAGTGATTCTTCTATCTCAGCATAAAGACCTGCCAACTGCCCCCCTGATCCAGGCTCCATCTTCTTCCTTCCTCGTGGTTTTCCCATGCAATTCATCTAAAAAACATTTGGATTTGTTTGGCGGATGAATTCTTGTGTTATTTTTAATGAATCTGATTAGTTTACAATTGATTCGCTCATCTCTACTACACCCACAGCATAGAACTCACAAGGTGTGCAGGATTTAAATTCTTCTCTGTATATTTCTTTATTCTGTTGAAGATATGTCTCCCCCATCACAAGAACCAGGAGTGCAGATACATAGTTGTAGAGGGAAGTGTTATATTTAAATATATGTATATATGCCTACATATATATGCATATATATTAACCGTTTTATATACAGTGTCAGACCAGTACATGGGCCTATCCAGGTGGTATATATATATATATATATATATATATATATAAAGAGAGAGAGAGAAATGTTTGGCCCTTTGTCAGCATGCATGTCTATATACAGTACAGACCAAAAGTTTGGACACACCTTCTCATTCAAAGAGTTTTCTTTATTTTCATGACTATGAAAATTGTAGATTCACACTGAAGGCAACAAAACTATGAATTAACACATGTGGAATTATATACATAACAAAAAGGTGTGAAACAACTGAAAATATGTCATATTCTAGGTTCTTCAAAGTAGCCACCTTTTGCTTTGATTACTGCTTTGCACACTCTTGGCATTCTCTTGATGAGCTTCAAGAGGTAGTCACCTGAAATGGTTTTCACTTCACAGGTGTGCCCTGTCAGGTTTAATAAGTGGGATTTCTTGCCTTATAAATGGGGTTGGGACCATCAGTTGCATTGTGGAGAAGTCAGGTGGATACACAGCTGATAGTCCTACTGAATAGACTGTTAGAATTTGTATTATGGCAAGAAAAAAGCAGCTAAGTAAAGAAAAACGAGTGGCCATCATTACTTTAAGAAATGAAGGTCAGTCAGTGCGAAAAATTGGGAAAACTTTGAGTGTCCCCAAGTGCAGTCACAAAAACCATCAAGCGCAAAAACCATCAAGAAACTGGCTCAAATGCGGACCGCCCCAGGAAAGGAAGACCAAGAGTCACCTCTGCTGCGGAGGATAAATTCATCCGAGTCACCAGCCTCAGAAATCGCAGGTTAACAGCAGCTCAGATTAGAGACCAGGTCAATGCCACACAGAGTTCTAGCAGCAGACACATCTCTAGAACAACTGTTAAGAGGAGACCACTGCTAAGGACAGGCAACAAGCAGAAGAGACTTGTTTGGGCAAAAGAACACAAGGAATGGACATTAGACCAGTGAAAATCTGTGCTTTGGTCTGATGAGTCCAAATTTGAGATCTTTGGTTCCAACCACCGTGTCTTTGTGCGACGCAGTAAAGGTGAACGGATGGACTCTACATGCCTGGTTCCCACCGTGAAGCATGGAGGCGAAGATGTGATGGTGTGGGGGTGCTTTGCTGGTGACACTGTTGGGGATTTTTTCAAAATTTAAGGCATTCGAACCAGCATGGCTACCACAGCATCTTGCAGCGGCATGTTATTCCATCCGGTTTGCGTTTAGTTGGACCATCATTTATTTTTCAACAGGACAATGACCCCAAACACACCTCCAGGCTGTGTAAGGGCTATTTGACCATGAAGGAGAGTGATGGGGTGCTGCGCCAGATGACCTGGCCTCCACAGTCACCGGACCTGAACCCAATCGAGATGGTTTGGGGTGAGCTGGACCACAGAGTGAAGGCAAAAGGGCCAACAAGTGCTAAGCATCTCTGGGAACTCCTTCAAGACTGTTGGAAGACCATTTCAGGTGACTACCTCTTGAAGCTCATCAAGAGAATGCCAAGAGTGTGCAAAGCAGTAATCAAAGCAAAAGGTGGCTACTTTGAAGAACCTAGAATATGACATATTTTCAGTTGTTTCACACTTTTTTGTTATGTATATAATTCCACATGTGTTAATTCATAGTTTTGATGCCTTCAGTGTGAATCTACAATTTTCATAGTCATGAAAATAAAGAAAACTCTTTGAATGAGAAGGTGTGTCCAAACTTTTGGTCTGTACTGTATATATATATATATATATATATATATATATATATATATGTGGGCTTATAGCTGTCCATTTATGCCCCAGTTTTATATTTCATATATATATATATATATATATATATATACATATACAGATGGTCCCCAAGCATCTATATAGATATATGTGCTTATATGTGCTTAAATGTGGCCAGTAATGTCTCCCAGTCACTGTGGGAGGTGGAGATGGCACCAGATGGCCGGACAATTGTGTCCAGTCTCTGGTGACTTGACTTCAAAAGGCAAGGGATCAATAGATTCTGGTGCCTTTTGTTAAACATCCCCAGCTGGTGCGGTGATGTCATTTTGTCATTTGCGCACGCCTGAAATACCCCAGTGGCACTATGCTCAAAAGGTTAATTCCGACCTGCCCCAAAAAAGAAGGTTTCCCCCATTGAGAAAGCGCAGGCAGCGCTGTGCTGGGGGGGGGGGGGGAGGGGGGGCCGTGAACCCGATTAGCCTCCCAGCAGAGGAAGAGCGCAGGAAGAGCTCAGGAAGCAGAGAATCCCGGACACCCCCCCCCCCCCCTTATAAGAGAGCACAAGCAGAGCTCCGGAAGCATCCCCCAGAGGAAGAGTGCAGGAAGTGCTTAGAGGAGAACCCCGACCTGCCCCCAGAAGAAAGGAGAGCGCAAGCAGCACTCAAGGCCAGGAGAAAGGAGGAGAAAGGAGGAGAGCGCAGTCAGCGCTCAGAAGATACCCCTGGACTGGAATAGGTAACCCCTGCTATTCCCCTGCCCTGCATTATCAATCCCTGCTGTACCCCTGATTCTTGGACCCCCTTGCCACCATTAACCCCTATTGCACTGCAGCGCCTGATGTGTTAACCCTTGCAGTGCCACTATACTGCTGGTCAGCATTGTGTTCCCTGGCCTGCATGTATATTAACCCTTACAGTGTAATATCTCCATAGGGATGGTATATAGCTAGGCTGGGTTGGGTGCTGCTAATTAGGCTACTTTCACACTCGCGTTTGGTGTCGATCCGTCTTGGATCTGAACAGACGGATCCGCACCGATAATGCAAACGCTTGTATCTGTTCATAACAGATCCGTTTGCATTATTCATAAAAAAAAGTCTGTCTATAAACGGATCCATCTTGACTTACATTGAAAGTCAATGGGGGACGGATACGTTTTCAATTGCACCATATTGTGTCAGTGAAAAACGGATCAGTCTCTATTGACTTACATTGTAAGTCATGACGGACCCGTTTGGCTCTGCATAGTCAGACAATGACCAAAACGCTGCAAGCTGCGTTTTAGTGACCGTCTAAAAAACGCAAATTGATGCATTCTGAACTGATCCGTTTTGGGCCGCTTGTGAGAGCCCTGAAACGGATCTCACAAGCGGACCCAGAAACGCCAGTGTGAAAGTAGCCTTATATGTATGTATGTGAGTGTAGTTTGTGGGGTGGAATTGTACTGTGTGTAGCATAGTTTAGGTGTATTGTAGTGTTGTTATATTACTGTGTTGACTATAAGTATATATATTTATATGTCCTTTAACCCCTTAAGGACACAGCCCTATTTCACCTTAAGGACCAGGCCATTTTTTGCAAATCTGACCAGTGTCACTTTAAGCGCTGATAACTTTAAAACGCTTTTACTTACCCAGGCCGTTCAGAGAATGTTTTTTCGTCACATATTGTACTTCATGACACTGCTAAAATTGGGTCAAAAAGTTAATATTTTTGCATTAAAAAAATACCAAATTTACAAAAAATTTTGAAAAAATAGCAAATTTCAAAGTTTCTGTTTCTCTACTTCTGTAATACATAGTAATACCCCCAAAAATTGTGATGACTTTACATTCCCCATATGTCTACTTCATGTTTGTATCATTTTGGGAATTATTTTTTATTTTTTGGGGATGTTACATAGCTTAGAAGCAAATATTGAAATTTTTCCAAAAATTTTCAAATCCCACTTTTTATGGACCAGTTCCGGTCTGAAGTCACTTTGTGAGGCTTACGTAATAGAAACCATCCAAAATTACCCCATTTTAGAAACTAATCCCCTTAAGGTATTCAAAACTGATTTTACTAACTTTGTTAACCCTTTAGGTCTTCCACAAGACTTCATGGCAAATGGAAATAAAATTTAAGAATTTTGATTTTTGGGAAAATTTTCCAATATAATCAATTATTTCCAGGAACAAAGCAAGGGTTAACTGCCAAACAAAACTCAACATGGGTTGGTCTGATTCTGTAGTTTGCAGAAACACCCCATATGTGGTTGTAAACTACTGTTTGGCCAAACGGGAGGAAATAGAAAGAGGGGAACGCCATATGGTTTTTGAAAGGCAGATTTTGCAGGACTGGTTTTGTTCATACCATGTCCCATTTCAAGCCCCCGTTGTACCCCTAGAATATAAATTTCAAAAAAGTGACTCCATCTAAGAAAGTACACCCCTCAAGGTATTCAAAACTGTGTTTACAAACTTTGTTAACCTTTTAGGTGTTCCACAAGAGTTAATGGCAGATGGAGAAACAATTTAGGAATTTCTATTTTTGGAAAATTTTCCATTTTAACCCATTTTTTCCAGTAATAAAGTAAGGGTTAACTGCCAAACAAAACTCAATATGGGTTGCCCTGATTCTGTAGTTTGCAAAAACACCCCATATGTGGTCCTAAACTACTGTTTGGCCAAACGGGAGGACATAGAAGGAGGGGAACGCCATATGGGTTTTGGAAGGCAGATTTTGCAGGACTGGTTTTGTTTATACCATGTCCCAGTTCAAGCCCCCCGTTTCACCCCTAGAATAGAAATTCCAAAAAAGTGACTCAATCTAAGAAATTACACCCCTCAAGGTATTCAAAACTGGGTTTACAAACTTTGTTAACCCTTTAGGTGTTCTACAACAGTTAATGGCATATGGAGTAACAATTTTGGAATTTACATTTTTTGGAAAAATTTCAATTTTAACCCATTTTTTCCAGTAAGGGTTAACTGCCAAACAAAACTTAATATGGGTTGCACTGATTCTGTAGTTTGCAAAAACACCCCATATGTGGTCGTAAACTACTGTTTGGCCAAACGGGAGGACAAAGAAAGAGGGGGAACGCCAAAAGGGGTTTTGGAAGGCCGATTTTGCAGGACTGGTTTTGTTTATACCATGTCCCATTTCAAGCCCCCCATTGCCCCCCTAGAATAGAAATTTCAAAAAAGTGACTCCATCTAAGAAAGTACACCCCTCAAGTTATTCAAAAAGGGGTTTGCAAACTGTTAACCCTTTAGGTGTTCCACAAGAGTTAATGGCAGATGGAGAAACAATTTTGGAATTTCTATTTTTTTGAAAATCTTTCATTTTAACCATTACTTTATTACTGGAAAAAATGGGTTAACAGCCAAACAAAACTCAATATGGGTTGCCCTGATTCTGTAGTTTGCAGAAACACCCCATATGTGTTCGTAAACTACTATTTGGCTAAACGGCAGGACATAGAAGAAGGGGAACGCCATATGGTTTTTGGAAGGCAGATTTATCTGGACTGGTTTATTTACACCATGTACCCTTTCAAGCCCCCTGATGCGCCCCTAGAGTAGAAACTCCATAAAAGTGACCCCATCTAGTAAACTACGGGATAAGGTGGTTGTTGTTTTGGGACTATTTTAGGGTAAATATGATTTTTGGTTGTTCTATATTACTCTTTGAGGCAAGGTAACAAAAAATGTAAATTCTAAAATTGTTTCTACATTCGCTATTTAGTTTTGTGGAACACCTAAAGGGTTAACAAAGTTTGTAAAGTAACTTTTAAATACCTTGAGGAGTGTAGTTTCTTAGATGGGGTCACTTTTTTGGAGTTTCTAGTCTAGGCTTCTAATGGGACATGGTGTAAATAAACCAGTCCATCAAAATCTGCCTTCCAGAAACCATATGGCGTTCCCTTCGTTCTATGCTCTGCCGTGTGGCTATATAGCCATTTACGACCACATATGGGGTGTTTCTGCAAACTACAGAAGCAGGGCAATAAATATGTAGTTTTGTTTGTTTGCTGTTAACCCTTGCTTTATTACCGGAAAAAAAGGATTTAAATGGAAATTTTGCAAAAAAATATCTCCATAGCCTGGGAGCTACAGTTTTAATTATTTTTTTTTTTATTAAAATTATTTTAGTATCTCCATAGCCTGCAAGCTACAGCTTTTTTTTTTTTTTTTTTTTTTTTTTTGGGTGACTATCTAATGTAGGGGCTTATTTTTTGCAGGATGAGATGGCGGTTTTATTGGCACTAATTAGGGGTGCATAAGACATTTTTGTGATGTTAAAAAAAAAAATATATATCTTTTTTGACACCTAACGCTGTTCATCCGGGGGTTGGGCTAAATGTTATTTTTATAGAGAAGATTTTTACGGACGCGGCGATGCCCAATATGTATGGCTTTCAGACTTTGGAGACACTAAGCAGGCATCCTCAAACTGCGGCCCTCCAGATGTTGTAAAACTACAATTCCCACCATGCCCTGCTGATGGCTGTAGGTTGTCTGGGCATGCTAGGAGTTAGTTTTACAACATCTGGAGGGCCGCAGTTTGAGGATGCCTGCACAAAAACGAAATTGTTTCCGTGTATCCAAAGTCTGAGAGCCATAGTTTTTTATGTTCTCTAGAGGACTGTTAGGGATTATAAAAATGTAGTACTCCATGGAAGTGTGATACTCCCTGAAGCAATCGATAACGCAGAGGCCCGGATGATCGGGGCAAGTGTCACATTGAGTAGTGGTGTCCTTCCGTATCCCCCTCTTGTGACACACTCTGCATCTTTTTGGGGTTCGTCCATTCTTTCCCGTATGGGGGACCACACCTGGAAAAAGTTGGCCAGGGACGATCCGGGCGCCTACAATTCCCGAGGTACTCCGGCCTGCTCTTTCCCAGTCTGAAAAAAATCAGGTCCTTGAGGACTGCCTCATAGAATTGGAGAAATGTCCCTGTGCTGCAAGTGCTTCGGAATAGTACAAAAGCGTTGTACAAGGCATCCTGCACCAAGTAGACTTTTTTATACCATGCCCGGGGTTTGCACATGGCGTTATATGGCTTGAGGACTTGATCAGAAAGATCAACTCCTCCCATATACCGATTGTAGTCAATGATACAATCTGGCTAGAGGACCGTTGCCACGGTACCTCGCACAGGGACAGGGGTGAAGCCATTATCGTGGATTGTGGACAGTACAAAGACATCCCTCTTGTCCTTATACCTGACCAGCAACAGGTTTCCACTGGTAAGGGCACGGGTCTCATCCCTGGGGATAGGTACCTGGAGGGGGTAGGCAGGGAGGCCGCGCTGATTTTTCCACACGGTCCCACAAGCGAACGTGGATCTGGCGGCGAGGAACTGAAACAAGGGGATACTAATATAAAATTTATGCACGTACAAGGGGTAACACTTATCTAGCAGTGGGTACAAAAGGTCCCACACGAGTTTCCTGCTAACACCCAGAGTAGGGGGACATTCTGGGGGCTGAATACGGAAATCTCGCCCCTCGTACACACAAAATTTGTAAGTGTACCCTGAGGTACTCTCACAAATTTTGTACAGCTTCACGCCATACCTCGCCCGCTTAGTGGGAATGTATTGGCGGAAACTGAGTCTCCCCTTGAACGCAACGAGAGACTCATCAACCGCGACCTCCCTTCCAGGTACGTAGGCCTGCGCAAATTTGGCTCCGAAGTGATCGATGACTGGCCGTATCTTATACAGACAGTCATAGGCAGGATCACCTCGGGGGGGACATGCTGCATTATCTGAATAATGCAGACATTTCTGGATGGCCTCAAACCGGGAGCGTGTCATGGCCATACTGTAGAGTGGGGACTGGTAGAGGACGTCCCCACTCCAGTATTGCCTGACACTGGGTTTTTGCACTAGACCCATGTGCAGCACGAGGCCCCAAAATGTCAGCTGCATTGACCGGCGTCCAGCCACCGGGTCTAGCCAAAAAGAAGCCTGGGTGCTGAGCAAGGAACTGTTGGGCGTACAGGTTCGTCTGCTCCACCATCAGATTCACAAATGGGTCATTGAAAAAAAAAACTTAAAAAGCAAATTTCAGTAAACCCCACTGTGGGAATCTGGATTCCTGGATTGCCAACAAAATCCAGAATCTCGGGCTCAAAATCCACTGGGGGACACCAGCTGAGTTCACCGGCAGGGGGCTCCGGTGAGCTTATTTGGTGGGCGGGAAACCAGTACGAGCCCCAGGGCGGCTCGTACTAGGGTGGACCACAGGGTCCCTAGCATGCGGGGCCCCTGGCTCCGCCTGGCGGCATCTCTGCCGCCTTGGGGGCTCATCATCATCAGATGATGATGAGGAGGATGCGGATGACAAGAGGAACGTGGGGTCATCCTCTGTCATCCGTGTTAGGAAAAGAAAAAAAAGTTCAAAGTTGCTGATCAGCGGTACAACGGTGATCAGCGGTGCGCGGGCGATGCGCTAACAGTGGCAGGACACTAAGAGTGACGGCCAGTTAGCGCACGCAAAAAAAAAGGGGGGTCTAGGGTCTCAAAGCTAAAAAAAAATTAAGTTTAGATAAAAGTTTTTTTTTTTTTCCTAACTAACTTTTCCCTTCTATCCCTGCCTAACGGTGCCTCTCCCTCACTGACCTTAACCTACCTGGAGGGTGATGGGTGCTGGAGGGTGATGGGTGCCGAAGGGGGGGATCGCAGGAGCCTGGTGACGACGGTGCAGCACGGTGCAGGTGCTGAACAGGAAGAGGAGGGAAGAGAGGAGCGCTGGAAGTTTTAATCTCGCGCTTCTCTCCCTGCACCAATCAGCACCCTGGACAGCAGCATTCAGCACCACGGCGAGCACCGCCTCTCCCAAATGCACGGACTGTGATTGGTGGTGTGTAATCACGCCACCGATCACAGTCCTTTTCCGGTTCATCGGGTCACCGACCGGAGACCCGAATGGACCGGAAACGCAGCAAACCGCAGGTCTGAATTGACCTGGGGTTTTCTGCGATCGCCGATACGGGGGGGGTCACATGACCCCCCCCCCCCCCGGCATTGTGACAGGATGCCCGCTGAATGATTTCCGCTGGCATCCTGTTCCGATTAACCCCTGCTGCGCTGCAAACGCGATTTAAACCCATGACGTATCGGTACGTCATGTGTCCTTAAGGACTCGGGAAACATGCCGTACCGGTACGTCATGTGTCTGTAAGGGGTTAATATAAATATATATAATTATAGCACTAATTAGACTGTAAGCGTGTGATTGTTTTAATAAAGTCCTTTTATTATCCATAGTATAGCTTGAGGTCATTCATTGTAGTAGTTTTCGCCGCCATAGTAGTAGTAGTAATTTGCTCGTAGTTCAGGGAATTAGGTAAGGCAACAGAGGTAGTTTCTTTTAAGGTATAAATAGGTGGAGTTAGTATTTGTATTTAAATTATAAATAGGCGGAGCCATCAATAGACGACTCACGCCTATCTATGAATATTAATTATTAATATTACCACAAAATATTAATTAATATTTGCTTTAACATTGGCGAGTCAGTCAGGAGGCCTATTTATAAATGTAAATTATTGACATTGACCAAAATATGAATAATTAATATTTTCTTTTACAATAGTTAATGAGTGTATTCAGTTATTATGTGACGCTTTATAAACCCCATGACTCACACTGCCTATCTATGCCATTGGTGTGTGCTGACTTTTCAGTGTAGTTCTATGAGATGCATTTATCTCAATGCCTCCTGCCTGTAAGAGTGGATCGGGGGGAAAGAGATGACAGGCAGAGAGGACAAAGAAGCTAAAGCTGCATCACACAGAAGAACATGGAGACCCTGCAGTCTGAGGGGACAGTAGTTATGTGTCACTGATCTGTCATGGCTCCCCTTACAATAGGAAATGTAGGATTCATTAGGAAAACCATACCTGAAGGGGAAAAGGAATCAAGGTGGCAGACAACTCACAAATAAAACAGGTACACACAAGGCATATACAGAAGCCTTTATCTTATACTGTAATAATGGTCTATCCTGCACTATATAGGAATCTTAGATTGCTTCTTTAACTGTTATTTGCAGCAATTTATACATATTGATCAAAGTTTGTAAAGCCAGAAACAGAGGGTTCCCTCCTCCAAATACATCACAGGGAATATAACACACTCAATGTCCATTCCATTTATGGGCAGCCAGACCTCACTCCATTGAAGGACAGCAGGGCTGTCTGGTCACATTGCCTGCTTTTATGGCCACTCAATTGTTCTGTGCAGGAAAGTAGGCAATTCCTGATACAGCAATGTTCCAAGTTTTCATTTATGTTTTTACTACCTTCCTTCCTGAGCCATAATATTTTTAAAAACATTTCAAGTGAGGTGAAATTGAAAAAAAACCCTGCATTCTGCCACAGTTTTATGGCTTTCATTTTTATGGAGTTTCCTATGTAGTAAATCTGACACTTTAACTTTATTCTCTGAATCAGTATGATTAAAACTATATGAAATTTTCATACTGTAGTTTTTATTTCATCGTAATATAGAAACGCAACTGTATAACCAAATAGAGCGGGCGGCACAGGCTGGTACAGTGGTCATAATAGGAGATTTTAACTTCCCAGATATTGACTGGGGTCATGGTTCTGCCTCAACTGCAAAGGAGAGAAAATTCCTCAACTTGCTGCAGGATCACTTTATGGGTCAGTTTGTAGAAGCTTCCACTAGGGGCGATGCTCTGTTGGATCTGGTAATTTCTAATGATGCAGAGCTTGTTGGTAATGTTACTGTTCGAGAAACACTAAGTAATAGTGACCACAATATAATTATATTCTCCTTAAACTATAAAAAGCAAACTCTGTCAGGCAGAGCAAAGACACTGAATTTCAAAATGGCTAATTTCCCTGGGTTGAGGGCAGCATTTCAGGGCATAGACTGGGAGCAGCTACTGTCACATAATAGTACTGAGGATAAATGGGAGAGCTTCAAATCCACATTGAGTAATTGCACTAAAAAATGTATGCCTTTGGCCCCATGCACACGGCCGTTGTTCACAGCCGTGTGCGGGCCGTGGAACCGCGGCCTGGATCGCTCCTGAGAGCAGGAGCGCACGGCGTCACTGGTTGCTATGACGCCGTGCGCTCCCTGCTGCCGCCGCTATACAGTAATACACTGGTATGATCTATACCAGTGTATTACTGTACTGTGCCGGCAGCAGGGAGCGCACGGCGTCATAGCAACCAGTGACGCCGTGCGCTCCTGCTCTCAGGAGCGATCCAGGCCGCGGTTCCACGGCCCGCACACGGCTGTGAACAACGGCCGTGTGCATGGGGCCTTTAGGTAACAAGTATAAACGGCTAAAATAAAACCCTCCATGGCTTACAGCTACTGTAAAAAGGGCAATAAAAGACAAAAAGAGGTCATTTAAAAATTACAAATCTGAGAGGTGAGCTGTAGCGTTTGACGATTACAAAGGGCTTAATAAAATCTGCAAAAAGGAGATAAAATTAGCAAAGATACAAAACGAACAGCAGGCAGAAAAAGAAAGCAAAACCAATCCCAAAAAGTTTTTTAAATATATAAATGCTGAAAACCTAGGTCTGAGCAGGTAGGTCCCCTAAATAAAGGTAAAGGGGGGGTAGTCACTGAAGATAAGGAAAAGGCAGAGTTCCTAAATAGGTATTTTAGCTCTGTATATACAAAAGAAGAGAAAGGAGCTGATATCTGTGGCGCTGGGGCTGTTAGTACATCCAGTGATATACTCAATTGGCTAACTGTAGATATGGTCCAAGAGAAGTTAAATAGGGTAAATGTGAACAAAGCTCCGGGTCCAAATGGAGTACACCCAAGAGTGCTTAAAGAGCTCAGTTCAGTCATTGCTGCGTCCCTGTTTATAATTTTTAAGGATTCTCTAGGGACTGGTACAGTGCCAAGTGATTGGCGCAAGGCAAACGTGGTGCCCATGTTCAAAAAAGGATCAAGGTCCTCCACAGTTAATTATAGACCAGTTAGTTTAACTTCTGTTGTGGGAAAAATGTTTGAAGGACTCTTAACCCCTTAAGGACCAGGCTCATTTTCACCTTAAGGACCAGGCCATTTTTTGCAAATCTGACCAGTGTCACTTTAAGTGCTCATAACTTTAAAACGCTTCGACTTACCCAGGCCGTTCTGAGATTGTTTTTTCGTCACATATTGTACTTCATGACACTGCTAAAATTGGGTCAAAAAAGTTAATTTTTTTGCATAAAAAAATAAATTTTTTACCAAAAATTTTGAAAAATTAGCAAATTTCAAAGTTTCAGTTTCTCTACTTCTGTAATACATAGTAATACCCCCAAAAATTGTGATGACTTTACATTCCCCATATGTCTACTTCATGTTTGAATTGTTTTGGGAATGATATTTTATTTTTTGGGGATGTTACAATGCTTAGAAGTTTAGAAGCAAAATTTGAAATTTTTGAGAAATCTTCAAAATCCCACTTTTTATGGACCAGTTCAGGTTTGCAGTCATATTGTGAGGCTTAGATAATAGAAACCTCCCAAAAATGACCCCATTCTAGAAACTACACCCCTCAAGGTATTCAAAACTGTTTTTTCAAACTTTATTAACCCTTTAGGTCTTCCACAAGAGTTGATGGCAGATGGAGAAACAATTTAGAAATTTCTATTTTTTGGAAAATTTTCCAATATAATCAATTTTTTCCAGGAGTAAAACAAGGGTTAACTGCCAAACAACACTCAAAATGGGTTGCCCTGATTCTGTAGTTTGCAGAAACACCCCATATGTGGTCGTAAACTACTGTTTGGCCGAACGGTAGCACATAGAAGGAGGGGAACACCATATGGGTTTTGGAAGGCAGATTTTGCAGGACTGGTTTTGTTTATACCATGTCCCATTTGAAGCCCCCTGTTGCACCCCTAGAATAGAAATTTCAAAAAAGTGACTCCATCTAAGAAAGTACACCCCTCAAGGTATTCAAAACTGGGTTTACAAACTTTGTTAACCCTTTAGGTGTTCCACAAGAGTTAATGGCAGATGGAGAAACAATTTTGAAATTTCTATTTTTTGGAAAATTTTCCAATATAATCAATTTTTTCCAGGAGTAAAACAAGGGTTAACTGCCAAACAACACTCAAAATGGGTTGCCCTGATTCTGTAGTTTGCAAAAACACCCCATATGTGGTCGTAAACTACTGTTTGGCCGAACGGTAGCACATAGAAGGAGGGGAACACCATATGGGTTTTGGAAGGCAGATTTTGCAGGACTGGTTTTGTTTATACCATGTCCCATTTGAAGCCCCCTGTTGCACCCCTAGAATAGAAATTTCAAAAAAGTGACTCCATCTAAGAAAGTACACCCCTCAAGGTATTCAAAACTGGGTTTACAAACTTTGTTAACCCTTTAGGTGTTCCACAAGAGTTAATGGCAGATGGAGAAACAATTTTGAAATTTCTATTTTTTGGAAAATTTTCCAATATAATCAATTTTTTCCAGGAGTAAAACAAGGGTTAACTGCCAAACAACACTCAAAATGGGTTGCCCTGATTCTGTAGTTTGCAAAAACACCCCATATGTGGTCGTAAACTACTGTTTGGCCGAACGGTAGCACATAGAAGGAGGGGAACACCATATGGGTTTTGGAAGGCAGATTTTGCAGGACTGGTTTTGTTTATACCATGTCCCATTTGAAGCCCCCTGTTGCACCCCTAGAATAGAAATTTCAAAAAAGTGACTCCATCTAAGAAAGTACACCCCTCAAGGTATTCAAAACTGGGTTTACAAACTTTGTTAACCCTTTAGGTGTTCCACAAGAGTTAATGGCAGATGGAGAAACAATTTTGAAATTTCTATTTTTTGGAAAATTTTCCAATATAATCAATTTTTTCCAGGAGTAAAACAAGGGTTAACTGCCAAACAACACTCAAAATGGGTTGCCCTGATTCTGTAGTTTGCAAAAACACCCCATATGTGGTCGTAAACTACTGTTTGGCCGAACGGTAGCACATAGAAGGAGGGGAACACCATATGGGTTTTGGAAGGCAGATTTTGCAGGACTGGTTTTGTTTATACCATGTCCCATTTGAAGCCCCCTGTTGCACCCCTAGAATAGAAATTTCAAAAAAGTGACTCCATCTAAGAAAGTACACCCCTCAAGGTATTCAAAACTGGGTTTACAAACTTTGTTAACCCTTTAGGTGTTCCACAAGAGTTAATGGCAGATGGAGAAACAATTTTGAAATTTCTATTTTTTGGAAAATTTTCCAATATAATCAATTTTTTCCAGGAGTAAAACAAGGGTTAACTGTCAAACAACACTCAAAATGGGTTGCCCTGATTCTGTAGTTTGCAAAAACACCCCATATGTGGTCGTAAACTACTGTTTGGCTAAACGGCAGGACATAGAAGAAGGGGAACGCCATACGGTTTTTGGAAGGCAGATTTTGCTGGACTGGTTTATTTACACCATGTACCCTTTCAAGCCCCCTGATGCACCCCTAGAGTAGAAACTCCATAAAAGTGACCCCATCTAGGAAACTACGGGATAAGGTGGTTGTTGTTTTGGGACAATTTTTGGGGTAAATTAGATTTTTGGTTGCTCTATATTACTCTTTTTTGAGGCAATGTAACAAAAAATTTAATTCTAAAATTGTTTCTACATTCGCTATTTAGTTTTGTGGAACACCTAAAGGGTTAACATAGTTTGTAAAGTAATTTTTGAATACCTTGAGGGGTGTAGTTTCTTAGATGGGGTCACTTTTTTGGAGTTTCTAGTCTAGGCTACATCAGGGGGGGCTTCTAATGGGACATGGTGTAAAAAAAAAAAACTGTCCATCAAAATCTGCCTTCCAGAAACCGTATGGAGTTCCCTTCGTTCTATGCCCTGCCGTGCGGCTATATAGCCATTTACGACCACATATGGGGTGTTTCTGCAAACTACAGAATTGGGGCAATAAATGTTTAGTTTTGTTTGGCTGTTAACCCTTGCTTTATTACCGGCAAAATGGATTTAAATTTAAATTTTGCCCAAAAATAGGTGTTTTGGCACCGTTTTTATTTTATATTTTTAACACCGTTCATCCGAGGCGTTTGGTAAAAAGTTATTTTTATAGCGACGACTTTTACGCACGCGACGATGCCCAATATGTATGGCTCTCAGACTTTAGAGACACTAAGCAGGCATCCTAAAACTGCGGCCCTCCAGATGTTGTAAAACTACAATTCCCACCATGCCCTGATGATGGCTGTAGGTTGTCTGGGCATGCTGGGAGTTATAGTTTTACAACATCTGGAGGGCCGCAGTTTGAGGATGCCTGCACTAAAACTAATATTTTTTGGGGAAAGAAAAATTGTTTTCGTGTCTCCAAAGTCTGAGAGCCATAGTGTTTTATGTTCTCTAGTGAACTGTTGGGGATTATAAAAATTTAGTACTCCATGGAAGTGTGATACTCCCTGAAGCAATCGATAATGCAGAGGCCCGGATGATCGGGGCACGTGTCACATTGAGTTGTGGTGTCCTTCCGTATCCCCCTCTTGTGACACACTCTGCACTTTTTTTGGGTTCGTCCCTTCTTTCCAGTATGGGGGACCACACCTGGAAAGTGTTGGCCAGGGACGATCCGGGCGCCTCCAGTTCCCGAGGTACTCCGGCCTGCTCTTTCCCGGTCCGAAAAGATCAGGTCTTTGAGGACTGCCTCATAGAATTGGAGGAATGTCCCTGTGCTGCCAGCGCTTCGGGATAGTACAAAAGAGTTGTACATGGCAACCTGCACCATGTAGACCGCAACTTTTTTGTACCATGCCCGGGTTTTGCGCATGGCGTTATATGGCGTGAGGACTTGATCAGAGAGATCAACTCCTCCCATATACCGATTGTAGTCGACGATACAATCGGGCTTGAGGACCGTTGCCGCGGTACCTCGCACAGGGACTGGGGTGGTGCTGTTACCGTGGATTGTGGACAGCATAAGGACATCCCTCTTGTCCTTATACCTGACCAGCAACAGGTTTCCACTGGTAAGTGCACGGGTCTCACCCCTGGGGATAGGTACCTGGAGGGGGTAGGCAGGGAGGCCGCGTTGATTTTTCCGCACGGTCCCACAAGCGAACGTGGATCTGGCGGCAAGGGACCTGAACAAGGGAATGCTGGTATAAAAGTTGTCCACGTACAAGTGGTAACCCTTATCCAGCAGTGGGTACATAAGGTCCCACACGAGTTTCCCGGTAACACCCAGAGTGGGGGGACATTCTGGTGGTTGAATCCGGGAATCTCGCCCCTCGTACACACGAAATTTGTAAGTGTACCCTGAGGTACTCTCACAAATTTTGTATAGCTTCACGCCATACCTCGCCCGCTTTGTGGGAATGTATTGGCGGAAACTGAGTCTCCCCTTGAACGCAACGAGAGACTCATCAACCGCGACCTCCCTTCCAGGTACGTAGGCCTGCTGAAATGTGGCCCCAAAGTGATCGATGACCGGCCGTATCTTGTACAGCCGGTCATAGGCAGGATCACCTCGGGGGGGACATGCTGCATTATCGGAATAATGCAGACATTTCCGGATGGCCTCAAACCGGTGACGTGTCATGACCATACTGTACAGTGGGGTCTGGTATAGGACGTCCCCACTCCAGTATTGCCTGACACTGGGTTTTTGGACTAGACCCATATGCAGCACGAGGCCCCAAAATGTCCTCATCTCGGCTGCACTGACCGGCGTCCAGCCACCGGGTCTAGCCAAAACTGAGCCTGGGTTTTGAGCGACGAACTGTTGGGCGTACAGATTCGTCTGCTCCACCATCAAATTCACCAGCGGGTTACTGAAAAAAAAACTAAAAAAGTCTATTTCAGTAAACCCCACTGTGGGAATCTGGATTCCAGGATTGCCAGCGAAATCCGGAATCTCAGGCTCAAAGTCCACTGGGGGACACCAGCTAAGTTCATCGGCAGGGGGCTCCGGTGAACTTATTTGGTGGGCCGGGAAACCAGTACGAACCCCAGGGCGGCTCGTACTAGGGTGGGCCACAGGATCCCTAGCATGTGTGGCCCCTGGCTCCGCCTGGCGGCGTCTCCGCTGCCTTGGTGGCTCATCGTCATCCGATGATGATGAGGAGGATGCGGATGACAAAAGGAACGTGGGGTCATCCTCATCCTCACTGGGGCTCTCAGAGTCGGAGGCAATCTGGGCATATGCCTCCTCGGCTGAGAACACCCGGCGGGCCATGGGTGTGTGTGTGTGCGTGTGTATGTGCGTGCGTGTAAACCTTTATTCTATGTGCGTGTGTGTGGGGGCACGGGTGTTCACGTACTAAAAAGTCCAGGCAAAAAAAATGGGCAAGTGTTAGGAAAAAAAAAAAAAAAAAAAAGTTCAAACTTGCTGATCTGCGGTTCAACGCTGATCAGCGGTCGGTGGGGTGGTGGGGCGGGCGATGCGCTAACAGTGGACGGACGCTAAAAAGTGCCGGCCAGTCAGCGCACGCAGAAAAAAAAAAATGTGGTGGTGGGGGAAGGGTCTGGTGGTGGGGGGAGGGGGTTGGTGGGTGAAGGGGGGGGGCTGGTGGGTGGGGGGGGGCTGGTGGTGGGGGGGATGCGGGGGGGGGCAAGTGGCAGGGGGGGTCTGGGGTCTGAAAGTTGAAAAAAAAAAGTTTGGAATAAATGTGCTTTTTTTTTTTTTTTTTTTTCTAACTTTTCCCTTCTTTCCCTGCCTAACGGTGCCTCTCCCTCACTGACCCTAACCTACCTGGGTGGCGATGGGTGCAGGAGGGTGATGGATGCCGATTTAGGGGGACACAGGAGCTGGTGCTGGACGATGCTGCACGGTCAGGGTGCTGGACAGGAAGAGGAGGGGAGAGAGGAGCGCAGGAAGTTTGAATCTCGCGCCTCTCTCCCCTGCACCAATCAGCACCCTGGACAGCGGCGTTCAGCACCAGGGCCAGCTCCGCCTCTGCAAATCCTCGGACTGCGATTGGTGGTGTAAAATTACGCCACCGATCGCAGTCTTTTTCCGGTTCATCGGGTCACAGGACACCCGAATGGACCGGAAACGCAGAAAACCGCAGGTCTGAATTGACCTGCGGTTTTCTGCGATCGCCGATACGGGGGGGTCCAATGACCCCCCCCTGCGTTGTTACGGGATGCCGGCTGAATGATTTCAGCCGGCGTCCCGTTCCGATTAACCCCTGCGGCGCCGGAATGCAGATTTTAAGTCAGGACGTACCGGTACGTCCTCGGTCCTTAAGGACTCGGGAAATAGGGCGTACCGGTACGTCCTCGGTCCTTAAGGGGTTAAGGGACTATATACAGGAGTATGTGACTATAAATAATATTATAAGTGATAACTAGCATGGGTTTACCAAGGACAGAAGTTGTCAGACTAACCTGATTTGTTTTTATGAGGAGGTGAGTAGAAGCCTGGACAGAGGTGCGGCTGTGGATGCAGTGTTTCAGGATTTTGCTAAAGCTTTTGATACTGTCCCTCATAGACGCTTAATAAGTAAAGTAAGGTCTATTGGATTGGAAAGTAAAAGTTTGCAGTTGGATTGAAAACTGGCTGAAGGACCGTGTCCAGAGAGTTGTGGTCAATGCTTCCTATTCAGAATGGTCCCAGGTTATAAGTGGTGTACCCCAAGGTTCAGTGCTGAGCCTTTTATTATTTAATTTATTTATTAATGATACTGAGGATGGGATTAATAGCACCATATCTATTTTTGCAGATGAAGACTAAGCTGTGTAGAACTGTACAGTGTATGAAAGATGTCTACACACTACAAGCTGACTTGAACACTCTGAGTGATTGGGCATCAACTTGTCAAATGAGGTTCAGTGTAGACAAATGTAAAGTTATGCATCTTGGTAGTAATAATCTCTGTGCTTCATATCTCCTAGGTGATGTAGCACTGGGAAAGTCACTTATAGAGAAGAATTTGGGTGTCCTTGTGGATGGTAGATTAGCATACAATGTCAATCAGCTGCTTCTAAGGCCACCAGGATATTGTCATGCATTAAACGAGACGAGTGCTCAAATTACAAGGGGGCACTGCCTCCGACTGAGGAAGAAAAAGTTCAGTCTCCAGAAGTGTCAAAGCTTCTTTACTGTGAGAACTGTGAATCTGTGGAATAGACTTCCTCAGGACGTGGTCACAGCAGGAACAGTGGACAGCTTCAAAAAGGATTTAGACGAATTCTTAAAAGTAAAAAACATTAATGCTTATAAAAACGTGTAGAAATCTGAGTCTCACTGGGATTCGCGTCCCCACCAATCCCTTGGTTGAACTTGATGGACATATGTATTTTTTCAACCGTATTACCTATGTAACTATTAACTATGTACAGTGCTGCCCATAATTATTCATACCCCTGGCAAATTTTGACTTAAAGTTACTTTTATTCAACCAGTAAGTAATTTTTGGACGGGAAATGACATAGGTGTCTCCCAAAAGATAATAAGACGATGTACAAGAGGCATTATTGTGGGGGAAAAAACATTTCTCAGCTTTTATTTACATTTGAGCAAAAAGTGTCCAGTCCAAAATTATTCATACCCTTCTCAATAATCAATAGCCTTTATTGGCTATTACAGCAATCAAATGCTTCCTATAATTGCAGACTAGCTTTTTGCATGTCTCCACAGGTATTTTTGCCCATTCATCTTTAGCAATGAGCTCCAAATCTTTCAGGTTGGAGGGTTTTCTTGCCATCACCCTGATCTTTAGCTGCCTCCACAGATTATCAATTGGATATAAGTCTGGACTCTGGTTGGGCCACTCCAAAACTTTAATGTTGTTGTCTGCTAACCATTTCTTCACCACTTTTGCTGTGTGTTTTGGGTCATCGTCATGCTGAAATGTCTACTGGGGCCCAAGGCCAAGTTTCTCTGCAGACTGCCTGATGTTGTCGTTGAGAATCCTCATGTATTGCTCTTTTTATATGGTGCCGTTTACTGTGATTAGGTTCCCTGGTCCATTGGCTGAAAAACACCCCCAAAGCATTAGGTTCCCATCACCAAGTTTGACAGTGAGGATGGTGTTCTTTGGGTTGAAGGCTTCTCCTTTTTTACGCCAAATGAAGGAAACATCATTGTGACCAAACAATTAAATTTTTGTTTCATCTGACCATAACACAGAAGACCAGAAGTCTTCTTCCTTGTCCAGATGAGCTTTTGCAAAGGCCAAGCGAGCTTATGTGTGCCTTATCTGGAAAAGTGGAACCCAGCAGTGTGCAGTGTCCGTTGGATTGTCTGCCTTGAGACTTTGCCACCAGCAGAGCCCAGATTCAACAGGATGGCCTTGGGGGTGATCCTTGGATTCTTTTTCACCTTTCTAACTATCCTCCTGGCCAGCACAGGTGTCACTTTTGGCTTTCAACCACGTCCTCTGAGATTTTCCACATGCGGAACATCTTGTATTTTTTGCTCAAATGTAAATAAAAGCTGAGAATTTAAAAAAAAAATTTCAGAAAAAATGCCTCTTGTACATCGTCTTATTATTTTTTGGGAGACACCTATGTCATTTCCAGTCAAAAAATTACTTGCTAGTTGAATAAAAGTAACTTTAAGTCAAAATTTGCCAGGGGTATTAATACATTTTTTTCTTTGCACCCTTTTTTATATTTATGTCTATGGAGCTATGTCAGGGCTTTTTTTGGATTACTTTTTAATCAGTTTCCATAAAAAAAAATTGTAGAGAGACGAAGTATATAAAAAAAACTGCAAATTGGCAAATTCTTTATTTTTTGGGGTTAGGCAGTTCACTGTACCTGAGAAATGTGTTAATATTTTAATAGTTTGGACATTTTTTTTTTTTTTTAGTTTTTATTTCAGTTATATAAGGAACATATACAAAATCTGAAAATTCCAAAAATCCACATTACATAAATCAAGAATATAATAACATTTTACCCCAAGTACCCACTCCCCACCCTAAAACGCACATATCCGGCCCTAGTTCAACCATTGTTTCCATATTTTATCAATTTTTTCTGCTCTCTCACTATATCTCTCAGAGACCCGTTCCAATTTAATCAAATTAGCGACTGATTCTTGCCACTGTTCCACTGTGAGAGGATTTCGATTTACCCATTTCCGGAGTATGAGAAGTCTGACTTGAAATAATACTTTACCTAAAACCAATCGAATCTCTTTATTTAATTTAAGATGTTCGGTAGCCCCAAATATACAGATTACTGGGTCTTCAAAAACTTGAACACCCAGAAATACCGATACAATCTCTGCAATTTCTTTCCAATATCTAAAGAGTTTGGGGCATCTCCAAAGACAATGTATGAAATCCACCTTCTCTCCCTTACATTTTGGGCACTTATCAGAAGTTCTCACACCTATTCTTTTTAACGCCCAAGGAGATCGATGTAGCCTATGAACTATTAAAAAACGGAGATATCTTATGTGAACCCCTTTCCGACACCATAGTATATCTGTCACGAGGGTGTCAAGAGCCACGCCTGACTCCGTTGTACCCGGGGTCAGGAGGTAGCAGCGGTTGGCTGCACGCTCTATGTCAGATAGGGAAGTTTCCTTATTGTAGCTTTCTGGGTTTGCTTTACAAACCCTTTTGGCTCACTCAGGGATCCGTAGCTCCTTCTCTCAGCTGTTCCTTGTCCAGCACTCCCAATCCTCCTTATATTCCCCTCTCACACTTCTCTGGTTGCCAGATATAGAGCTTCCTGCCTGGACATCTATTCTGACCCACTGGAGCTGTGTTGCTGCGTTCTCTGAGTGTTGCCTTAGAACGCTACCCTCCGGATCCCTGTTGGACCTTTGTGGACAATTGTTGCCGTCCACCTGGGTGTTTGTGTTTGTCTGTCCTCTCCCTGGTGTTTCCCTCTTAGTGCAGTGGTGAGGACTAGCGATCCCACCGGCCCGTTCATTATCTAGGGCTCATTTCAGGGAAAGCCAGGGTTTAGGCACGTGATCGCCGCACGGGTGAGGAACCCGTCTAGGGACGTCAGGGCAGGCAGGTGCCAGCTGCAAGGTGAGTTAGGGGTCACCACCTTTCCATCTCCCTTGGGCAGGGCTTTCCCTGTTTTCCTCCCTGTGCGTGTTGCCGGTCATTACATTATATCTGGCCCTTATTTTTGTGTAGGTAAAAAAAAAATAAAAAAATTTTTTTTTTTTTTTACCTACTTAGAATCCAGTATGGATCCAATTGCTGCTCTGTCCGAACAATTTCATGGCCTGTCTTTGGAGGTGGCAGGATTGAAGGCGTCGGTCCTCCAGCAACAGCAGCATTTACAACAGACCGCAAGCCCAGCGGTTGCTACTGGTAACCAGGTTGTTGCGGAACCCAAGGTCCCTCTCCCTGACAGATTTTCTGGGGGAAGGGACAAGTTTTTGACGTTCCGTGAGGCCTGTAAACTATACTTTAAACTGCGTCCTTACTCCTCTGGTAATGAAGAACAGCGGGTGGGTGTTGTTATTTCCCTGCTGCAGGGGGACCCGCAGTCCTGGGCGTTCTCTTTACCTACTGATTCCCAGGCTCTTCGGTCAGTGGATGAGTTTTTCGGGGCCTTGGGTCTCATATATGACGACCCTGACCGAGTCGCACTGGCTGAATCAAAATTACGGAGACTCCTACAAGGAGAGCGGCCGGTACAGGAGTATTGCTCTGACTTCCGTAGGTGGGCTACGGATACCCAATGGAACGACCCAGCTCTCAGGAGTCAGTTCTGCTCTGGGTTATCCGAAAGGGTTAAGGATGCGCTTGCATTGTATGAGACCCCCTTTTCCCTTGATGCAGTTATGTCCCTTTCTATCCGTATAGATAGACGCCTTAGGGACAGGTTGAAAAAACCGGAGCCATTGGTAACCCCTCCCAAGCAGCAGTTAGTCTGTACGGACATAGACGAGCCTATGCAGCTAGGAGGAACTACTCGTCAGGTCCGTCCTCCTGAGGTTCGCCGTAGGCGTGGGGGTTGTTTTTTTTGTGGGGAGAGGGGTCATTTCATTAACGTCTGTCCTTCTTTCCTCAGAAACAAAAAAAACCGTCGGAAAACTACTAACCCCAGGCTGTGTGGAGGATGTCAGCCGGGGGGTATACGTTTCCTCCATACGTACATCGCAATTTGTGTTGCCAGCGGTTATTGTTTTTGGTGATAAGACAGAGACTGTTTCTTTCTTTCTAGACAGTGGAGCAGGGGTAAATTTGATAGATGCCCATTTTGCCCGCACTATGGGTTTGTCTCTCTGTACGTTACAGAGACCTATTCCCATATTTGCTATAGATTCTGCTCCTCTGTCTCAGAGAAACCTCACCCACATCGTTCATAATTTACACCTTCGGGTAGGGGACCACCATAACGAGATGCTCTCATGTTATGTTCTGGAGGGGCTTCCCACTCCGGTGGTGCTGGGCCTTCCCTGGTTGGTAGCGCACAATCCAGTGGTGGATTGGCAGGCCAGGGAGATATTGGAGTGGAGTGAGCCGTGCAGAGAAAATTGCTTAAATAGCAATTGCTTAGTCGCCTCCATAACTACCCTACCTACATTTGTTTCGGACTTTGAGGACGTTTTTTCTGAAAAGGGTTGTCAGAAGTTACCACCTCATCGTCCTTATGATTGCCCGGTTAACCTTATTCCCGGCGCAAAATTACCCAAGACCAGGTTATATAATCTTTCAGGTCCAGAGAGACAAGCCATGAAGGATTATATCTCCGAGAGTTTGGCTAAGGGACACATCAGACCCTCTTCTTCACCCGTGGCTGCAGGGTTTTTCTTTGTTAAAAAGAAAGATGGGGGCCTGCGTCCTTGCCTAGATTTTCGTGAATTAAATCGGATAACCATCCGAGACCCATACCCTCTTCCTCTCATTCCTGACCTGTTTAACCAGATTGTGGGTGCTAGGTGGTTCTCCAAACTCGATCTTAGGGGGGCCTACAATCTGATTCGTATTAAAGAGGGGGATGAGTGGAAAACAGCTTTTAACACCCCTGAGGGGCATTATGAAAATCTAGTTATGCCTTTCGGCCTGACCAATGCTCCTGCCGTCTTTCAACATTTCGTTAATTACATTTTTAGTCATCTAATCGGCAGGTTTGTGGTAATATACCTAGATGATATCTTAATTTATTCGTCTGATCTGAAAACACATGAGGAGCATGTCAGACAAGTACTACAGGTCCTACGGACGAATGAATTATATGCTAAAATTGAAAAATGTGTTTTTGCCGTTCAGGAGATACAATTCCTAGGTTATTATTTATCTGCGTCAGGTTTCCGTATGGATCCTAGGAAGGTCCAGGCAATTTTGGATTGGGATCTTCCTGAGAACCTCAAAGCACTACAACGGTTCTTGGGCTTCGCGAATTTCTATAGGAAATTCATTAAAAATTATTCGGTGATCGTAAAACCCCTTACTGACATGACTAGGAAGGGGACTGATTTTTCTAAATGGTCTGACGCCGCTAAAGTTGCTTTTTCCTCTCTAAAAGAGAGGTTTACCTCAGCACCTGTACTAGTCCAACCTGATGTCTCTCAGCCTTTTATTGTTGAAGTCGATGCATCAGAGGTGGGAGTGGGGGCTGTGCTGTCTCAGGGTCCGTCTCCTGGCAAATGGCGTCCTTGTGCTTTCTTTTCTAAAAAACTATCTGCAGCAGAACAGAACTACGATATTGGCAATAGGGAACTGTTAGCTATTAAACTTGCGTTTGAGGAGTGGCGTCACTTTTTAGAGGGGGCAGTCCACCCCGTCACTGTGTTTACGGACCACAAAAATCTGCTGTACCTCGAATCAGCTAAGCGTCTCACCCCTAGACAGGCTAGGTGGTCGCTATTTTTTACCAGGTTTAACTTTGTGATTACCTATCGTCCTGGGGTAAAGAATACCAAGGCTGATGCACTATCTCGTTGTTTCCCTGGAGGGGGTAATGTGAGTGATCCGGTACCCATTCTACAAAGAGGAGTAGTTGTCTCTGCGGTACACTCTGCTTTGGAGGGGAAGGTGTTAGAGGCCCAGGGAGACGCCCCGGTCTCTTGCCCCTCAGAGAAATTGTTTGTACCGTTGAACCTACGTCTCGAATTATTAAAGGAACATCATAATTCGGCACTTGCTGGGCACCCGGGTAGTAAAGCAACCTTAGAGCTATTGTCTCGTCGTTTTTGGTGGCCAAGGTTGCGTCAGGATGTATTGGATTTTGTGTCTTCTTGTTCTACCTGTGCGCGCGCAAAAGTTTCACATACACGTCCTGCAGGGTCTCTATTACCACTCGTCATTCCCAATAGACCATGGACACATCTGTCTATGGATTTTATCACTGACTTACCTTTGTCTGCGGGTAAAACAGTGATTTTGGTAGTAGTGGACAGGTTTAGCAAAATGGCACACTTTATTGCGTTACCCGCACTACCTAATGCTAAAACTCTTGCTCAGGTATTCGTCAGTGAGATCGTGAAGCTTCACGGGGTCCCCTCCGATGTTGTTTCGGATCGGGGAACCCAGTTTATTTCTAAATTTTGGAAAGCTTTTTGTTCCCGTTTGGGGGTTCACTTGTCCTTTTCCTCAGCTTTCCATCCTCAGTCGAATGGACAGACTGAGCGTACCAACCAAAACCTGGAGACATATCTAAGATGTTTTGTGTCTGAAAACCAAGAGTTGTGGTCGTCATATTTACCGTTAGCTGAGTTTGCCATAAATAATCGCCGTCAGGAATCCACTGGCAAGTCACCTTTTCTTGGTGCATATGGTTTTCATCCCCAATTCTGTACTTTCAAAGAGGGGGGGTCTTCTGGGGTTCCCGAAGAGGAACGGTTTTCGTCATCTCTTTCATCAGTATGGCAGAAGGTGCAAGCTAACTTGAAAAATATGGGAGGTAAATACAAATGCATGGCTGATAAGAGACGGTCGCCAGGTCCGGACCTAGGAGTGAATAACTATGTGTGGTTGTCTACTAGGAATATCAAGTTGAAGGTTCCCTCTTGGAAACTGGGTCCTAGGTTTATTGGTCCTTACAAGATTGTAGCCATCATCAACCCCGTGGCTTTTCGCCTGGAGTTACCTCAGACTTTTAAAATCCATAATGTCTTTCATAAGTCGTTACTCAAAAAATATGTTCCACCTCTAGAACCGTCACCGCTGCCACCCCCTCCTGTTGTCGTGGATGGTAGTTTGGAATTTCAGATATCCAAAATTGTTAATTCTCGTCGGGTCCGCCGCTCTCTCCAATATCTGGTGCACTGGAGAGGTTACGGTCCCGAGGAAAGAATGTGGGTTCCTGCGTCTGAGGTAAACGCCGACAGGCTAGTCCGGATTTTTCATGCCTCTCATCCTGAGAGACCTGGTCCTGAGTGTCCGGAGGCCCCTCGTAGAGAGGGGGGTACTGTCACGAGGGTGTCAAGAGCCACGCCTGACTCCGTTGTACCCGGGGTCAGGAGGTCGCAGCGGTTGGCTGCACGCTCTATGTCAGATAGGGAAGTTTCCTTATTGTAGCTTTCTGGGTTTGCTTTACAAACCCTTTTGGCTCACTCAGGGATCCGTAGCTCCTTCTCTCAGCTGTTCCTTGTCCAGCACTCCCAATCCTCCTTATATTCCCCTCTCACACTTCTCTGGTTGCCAGATATAGAGCTTCCTGCCTGGACATCTATTCTGACCCACTGGAGCTGTGTTGCTGCGTTCTCTGAGTGTTGCCTTAGAACGCTACCCTCCGGATCCCTGTTGGACCTTTGTGGACAATTGTTGCCGTCCACCTGGGTGTTTGTGTTTGTCTGTGTTTGTCTGTCCTCTCCCTGGTGTTTCCCTCTTAGTGCAGTGGTGAGGACTAGCGATCCCACCGGCCCGTTCATTATCTAGGGCTCATTTCAGGGAAAGCCAGGGTTTAGGCACGTGATCGCCGCACGGGTGAGGAACCCGTCTAGGGACGTCAGGGCAGGCAGGTGCCAGCTGCAAGGTAAGTTAGGGGTCACCACCTTTCCATCTCCCTTGGGCAGGGCTTTCCCTGTTTTCCTCCCTGTGCGTGTTGCCGGTCATTACAATATCTTCTAAGAGCATTATTTCATTTTTCTTCTGTAAAAGACGGAAGCTCTTTTTCCCATTTTCCTCTAGCAAGTATTGTAATCCGTTTTTTTTTCCTTCCATCAAAATCTTTTGCCGTTGTTCCTCTTTTTTCTCCTCTATTAGTAAATTTATGTATTCTATCTGATTGCTCCCTTCTATATTTATTTAAGTTCACCGATGTCCTCATAGCATTTTTAAGCTGAAAATATTTATAGATATCCTTTTGGGGATCCCAAACTCCCTTATCAAGGTGCCGAAATCCTTCAGTTTCTTCCTCCAGTACTTGACCTAGATATTTCATCCCCTTTTTATCCCAGTCTATATAGCACATAATCTTTTGCAATTCCTTTAAATTAATATTTTTCCAAATAGGAGTATAATGCAAATAACCATTAATATCTAATCTTTTTTTAACTTCCACCCATATATATTCCATTAAATTCAATATACGATTTTCTGTGGTATTTTCCCCCAGTGTTCCTGACTCCAAAACCTCTAAGTGATTTGTTTCCCCTCTCCAACCCATTTTCAATAATTCTTCCCTACCCACTAAACCATTTAAACTTCCCTTTATCTATATTGTGTTGTTAAATAATAAAAATAACAATTGGGGACTGCTAATCCACCCTCTCTTACTGGGAGCTGAAGCACTTCTCTCTTTAACATAGGGATGGCACCTTTCCAAATAAAATCCCCCATTAAACTATCTAATAACCCCAATAAAAAAAATTGGCAACCTCATTGGGGCATTCTGTAAAACATACAGTATTTTTAGGAGAAAGATCATTTTTTATTAAATTCACCCAACCCTGAATTGATAACGGTAATCTTTTCCAAATATGTGTTTTAGTTCTAAGTTCTTTTATTAGGGGAAGTACATTAAACTTTTCATAATCTTCTACATTTCTAAAAATTTGTATACCTAAATATTTAAAACTCTTGTGTTTCTCAAGCACATGCACCCTTGAGCCATTCTGTGGTTGCCCATTCTTTAATAGCATCATATGGGATTTCCCCCAATTAATGTTTAAACCAGAAAAAAATAAAAACGTATCTATTATATCTATTACTATATTGAACTCATCCCCAGTGTTGTGCATAAATAATAAAATATCATCGGCATACATAGATAATCTTTCTTTTCCTTCCCCATATTGAAAACCTTCAAACTCCTTATCATTTCTTATTTTAGATGCCAAAGGTTCTATTGCGATAGTAAATAGTAATGGGGAGAGACTGCATCCCTGCCTGGTGCCCCTATAAAGGGAAAAAGGCAGGGACAAGCTCCCATCCACCATCACCCTAGACCTTGGATTGAAATATATAAGTTGAATCCATCTTATAAATCCCTCCCCTATACCAACCCTTTTCAAAACTGACCATAAATACTCCCACTCGATACAATCAAATGCCTTTTGAGCATCCAATGAGAGTATAGCTTTGTCGCCAGTTTCTATTTTATTAGCTTCAATATTGAGGTACAGCCTTCTTATATTTGAGTATATCGTTCTTCCGGGTATAAAACTTGTCTGATCTTCATTTTGGAATGCAGCAATGTTAATGATATTTATATTTTATTGTTTATTTATTTTTAATTTGGGGATTTGAATTTTGAGATATATTTTTTATTTTTTTATAAAAAAAAACTTTGTCACTATTTTCACTTAATTTCAATCCCCCGAGGGGACTTTAGATTACATGATATTTGTCAATAAAAAAAAATAATGATAGTTGGTGTTACTTGGATAATCTGTAGATATCCTATTTGAATTGTAAGGTTAGATATAGTGCATTACACAAACAATACGTATTACACATACATTTTTGGCCAGATTGCTAAGTTTGAGTTTAAATTCTGTATAAAATGTTCATGTGTCAAATATCAATCCTATACAAATTGATTTGGGTCAAATCTGAATCTGCATTTTTGGCGAATCAATTGTGGTAGATTTCTCAAAATTGCATCAGCCATTTGTCAGATCACAGCACAGAAAAGATGAGGGATCATACAACATAAGGTGATGTGTGTATACACGCCAGCAGGCTTTTGCTGCCAAAATTCAAACATTTTTGGACCATTATTTAGGTTAAAAAAATTCTACAGTGCAGTTTGTTTTTCAAGAGGCCATAGCCATATACTGTACAGTGCAAAAGTTTTAGGTAGGTGTGGAAAAATTGCTGCAAATTATGTCAAAAATAGAAGTGTTAATAGTTGAAATTTAAATTTATTCTGCATGAGGACAATGCCCCAAATATACAGCCAATGTGATTAAGAACTATGTATATTGCCCCACAGATGAACATTATCGAGTCTGTCTGGGATTACCTGAAGAGAGAGATGGATTTGAGCAAGCCTATATCAACAGAAGACCTGTGATTAGTTCTCCAAAATGTTTGGAACAACCTCCATGCTGAGTTCCTTTAAAAACTGTGTGCAAGTGTGCCTAGAAGAACTGATATTATTTTGAAGCCAAAGGGCGATCACACCAAATATTGATTAGATTTAGATTCCACTTTTGTTCATTCACTTAGCATTTTGTTAATTGATAAAATAAACTATCAATACTTCTATTTTTGAAAGCATTCATACTTTGTAGCATTTTTCCCACACTTGCTTAAAACTCTTGCACAGTACTGTATGTCACTGTCACTTTAAGATGGCTACTTCTGGCTTGACCTTAAAGAGCCTGAAAGGAGTTGAATGCCAGAGCCTGAAAGGAGCACTTTCAAATCCTATTGAATTTATTTGGACCTGATCAAATCGCTTGACCAATATGGCCAAATCGAATACCTTTTCAGGAGTCAAATATCAGATACACTTATAGCAATACAATAACGCAAATGCCATGACGTACTTTAGAGGGCTGTCTCGAGATTCAGGGGTCATCATTTCAGATCATGGTGCCCATAATATCCAAAATGCACTAATAGATACAGGAACAGGTTATGCACAGACTCTGAAAGTTAATTGCCCATTATGTCGCTTGTCTTTTGTCACTACATTAGAGCAGATCTTGGATTTTGCAATTAATGAAACTTAATATTTTTGGATTTCCCGTTAGAGAGCAGGTTAGATTTTGCCAGGTCATATTAAACAACTTTCTTAATAATCATATTGTGCTGAATTAAGCAGAATCGAGTTTTGAAAATGTATGTATGTTTAATTCACCACAATTTTATTCTTCCAGGAATGGTACAAAATTTTCTGCATATTACCAAATAATGTCACTTGGAATAAATGTAATAGATCATTATTAGGAGGTCTTGTGACTTTAAAATTACATTTTTGGCTGTCCAAGTTACCCATTGTCTGTTTAGACTTTAAAATGTGTTTCGTTTGGGGTGTGGCCTTGACTGGGGATGTGAGAGGACGTGCAGAGCTGAGCTCCCGGCTGAACATCCTGTAATGCATTCTTCTCCCCGTCCATCTGGGGCTGTAACTGCTCGCCGATACAACAAAGTGCTTCCCCAGGGGTCCTGCTACCGTACCGCTCCGCCATGTGGCGTCAAAATGGTGTGGGGGATAGACTGAGTGCTTGAGTCAATGACTTGCCCAGTACCGGAGACGGCATTTATTAATGTTTCACTATGTCCTTTTCATCAGTTAGGAGTGGTATACTATAAGGGGGGGAGATCTGATATATGCTAGCATAGCCGGGAATGTATGCCACTTGCTAGTTTTTATTTAACGTTCCCATTGTTTGCTATTGCATATTTGTTTGTATTCCCCAAGTTCAGGAAATTATTTTCCCCAGGGTTTCACGTTTATGTGAAATGTCTTTATTTGTTCTGTATGGGTTGGGAAGGGGGAGGGCGGGTGCGAGGGACTGTGAGACCTTATTGACTAGACACCAGTGGTTATATGTGTATGACCGGGGCGAGGCTGCTTACGGTCCTGTACTGCTATGGTTTAAAAACATAAATGGGTACCCTTAGAATAATTGGAATGTGAGGGGGCTGAAACAACCTGTTAAACGCAATGCCGTCTTTTATGCCATGCAAACATATCAACCGGCAATTCTGTGCCTCTCAGAAACTCATCTCCCTTCTGAGAGAACACATCTTATTCATAAGGCTTGGGTGGCACAGAAGATTTATTCCTCCTATTCTACGCAATTGAGAGGGGTGAGTTTGTTGGTGCATAGAAATGTTCCCTTTATATCGAGGGAGGTACATGTGGATGAGGAGGGTCGCTTTATATGTATTAACTGTTCTGTGTTATGTGTCATCACATAGTTCTCTTTCTAGGATAGATCTCGCTGTGGGATCTAAGGGAGTGTTAGATAAGGTCCAGGATGTTAGGTACTTACCCAGTAGTATTTCTGACCACTCCCAATTATTGGTAGTACTGGATTTAGGGAGAGAGTTATTGGGTCAGAGACAACCATGGTGACTAAACCCTTTTTGGATCCAGTTAGTTGATACTGGTACTGTGATATCTGCTGCTCTTACTGACTTTCTTACCAATGATGAAGGTTCAGCTAGTCAATCCATTATCTGGGATACAATGAAAGCTTATATTAGAGGGATATGCATTAAACGGATTAGTTCCCATAAAACTAAAGGCAGGGCACTTACGACAGAACTGCTGGATAGAGTTCAGACTACGGAAGCTAAATACATCTCTGACCCCTCCCTAGAAAATTCCTTGCACTGGACGAAGGCGCAAGATCTACTGAAGGAACATTTGATTAGTAGGGCTGGGGACAAACAATTTTTTAAGACTCAACATTATTTTATGGAAGGGGAATGTACGGGCCACCTACTAGCTACTATTATTAAGACCCAATCTGACCCATCTTGTGTATTGGGAATCACTAATAAAATGGGCGTACAGGTATCGGGAGATGATAACATAATTAACATATTCCATGAACACTATGCAGAAGTCTATAAGTCCAGACTAGGGATTGACTGTAGTGACAGAGCAATGCCTGCATAATATCCAGATGCCCAGCCTGTCTGATGATCAGAGGTTATTACTTTATGTCTTTTGTCACCCCTCCTGTTTGCCATTGCTATAGAGCCCCTGGCTTGTATTTTGAGTTCTACGCCACTGATTCAAGGTCTGGAGAGGGGGACGGTGGAGGAAAGAGTCTTGCTATATGCAGACGATATGTTATTATATGTGGGTGATCTGACATCATCAATAGATCCTGTTATATCGTTAATCTCAAACTTTGGAAAACAGTCTGGTTTATTAATCAATTGGAATACGTCAGTTATTCTTCCGCTGTCCCCTCTTCCGGAATCTCTTTGCTTAGATCATGTTAATCTGAAAGTGGTCTCCTCCTTTAAATATCTTGGAGTCATTATTTCAGTACAGCCCCGATCTTATGTAGCGAATAACCTAGTACCACTAATGGACAGATTTAAACAGAAAGTGGTCACCTGGCATAAGCTTCCATTGTCAATGATAGGTAGAGGCAATCTTCTTAAGATGATATGGATGCCGCAATTGCTCTACATATTGCATAACTTACCAGTATGGATTCCCATGCATTATTATTATAAGTTAGAGAATATTTAGATCCTTGTTATGGAAAAATAAAAATAGTAGAATCCGATATGAAACATTACAGCGGGGTAAAGAAGCGGGGGGACTGGCGTTACCTAACCCCTTTATATATTTCTTAGCATCTCAGTTGCAACACTAAGGGCTGGGGGTCCCTGAGAGAGATGGGAAGATGTGGAGAATTGGTGAAGTGGGCATCTGGGGTCTGCCAGCCTATTTCGATTATGGTGAAAGATTTACCTGACTCTTTTAAACCCCTCCTAGTAGTAGGATTAAGGAGGAGGGTCTTGTATCACATCTCATGCTTAAAAAACTGATAGAACCAGGTCCTGTAAAAGGGGCTATTTCGGATGCTTATAATACTTTGCTATATGAGCAGCTGAAAAAATATCCACTCAAAGTTAAGTTAAAGTGGGAGAGGGATGTGGGCCCGATCTCAGACAGCCAATGGGAAGAAGTCCTTGCACAGATTCCTACTCTAACCCCTAGCACAGTTTTTCTTTATATTGTCCACATACATGATGACCCGACTGCTGCTCCGGTTCAGATGTGGGGTATGATCCATGCCAGTTTGGAGCCTACCCACATAATATATGTATACGGTTTTCCCAATAAGATGTTGTTGATATTTTTATTCCCATTATATTTAGTTCTGGCATTCACACTGTGTACGGATTGGAGGGTGAGGTGGTTCATTGGGGTGGACGACGGTTCGCGGGGAGGCCCCTTGCGACGTTGTCACCTCCTTAGCCCGACAGTGATTGGACCATTGATACGGTTAATCGCTGCCGTGGGACACCAATCCCGCCTGTTATGTGCACGTTAGGGTGATTGTTTGGCCAGCAATAAGGTTGACAGGACACTGGTTCCTGGATCTCCACATTTGTTCCTTTGTGGAAATCCCGGGTTCACTGGGGTCCAGACCTACAATTTAATATGAAGATTTCCTAATATAACTTGTGTCTCCGATGATATCCGATCACGTGACTTGGATCGCGTGACGACTGAGGGGAGGCCGATACTTATATATGGACATGCGCACACTGACCGAGAGACAGGTCTAGCCATCTTTGTTGTGGTCACTAGTCAGTCTCTCTGCGCTTGAAGTATCGCGCGCCTTGATTTTTTTCGCGTATGCGCAGAGACCGCGATGCCGGCTCTGTACGGACTATCAGCTGACTGAGTTTTTAATGTTTTGGGATCATGTGGACACACTTGCACTAATTAGGGGTAATTACAGTACTTACTTTATATTGTAAACACTATGTAACTTTATTTGATACTCCTTATATGTACTGTAACCTGCAACTCTTGTGATACTATTTATGTATTTTGTTCACTAAGATGAATAACTGTTTTTATGCATTTCTATCCTTGCATGGATAAATTGATTTAATGACATTTCCAATTGATGAACCTTTATATTGTATGCCTTTAATACATGTGCACATAGCTTGAGAAAGACAGCAACAAGCTGTTGAAACGTCGCTGCTGACACTGGGTGAATAAACTACACGCTTTCCATTAAAACCCGTGGTGTGCTGCTGGCTTTCTTTTATTCTTATTGAATTGGATCCAGGTGCCGGTCCACACTGGCATGACCTGCACCCGCACTCTACAGTGTGCTGCATCCTCATCTTTCTAAAGTATAGTGCTTAAATCAGGTAGCTGAGGGCTCTAGCAGCTCTCATGTAAGAGAGGAGGGAGAAAGTCTCTCTCCGGTGCAGGAATTAGGTCCCCCAGCTTCCACATAAGGGAAAGCTGAGTCCCGATTCTCACCACCCCCCTCCCTCAAGAAAGATGGCGGTGGTTCAGCACATGCGCACACTACCTGCACTGGTTCTCTCTTCTCAGGAGAGGAGAGAGAGTAATTATTTATGCCCTGATCGGGTCCTGCAGCACCTCGATCGGGACTATATGGCCCCCAATGTTTTTAATAAAGGGCAGGAGCCCCCCTAACAAAATAAAAATTACAAAATGGCGCAGACTTGCGCACTAGTTACTGTGCTAAAGATCTGCTTTCAGCACAGTAACCATCAAGGACCAATAGTAATTTGTGCAGATTTGTGGAATTTACTGTGAAAAAAAAAAAATCAATTTATAAACTGTCCGTCCGTAACTGGCGGTCAGTGAGTGTCCGTCATTAGGCGTCCGTCAGTGACGGTCAATTACTATCATTGGGGACCCTGTGTTCATTTGTTACTGACGGTCAGTGGGTGTCCGTCAGTGGGTGTCTGTCATTAGGCGTCCGTCACTAGTCTATTAGGGACGGACAGTTATTTTCATTTCTTTCTGAGCTTTTTATTAAAAAAAAAATGGTTCAGAGATTATTCAGTGCAGAGCAGGCATATGAATTTCTATGCTCTCACCACTCGGAATCTAAAAACCGCTTCAGAGGCGGAAATATCTTCAGATAGCGGGGACTCTAGTTCCACTTCCATCCCCAAACCCCATAGTCCTATGGTGTTAGAAGTCACCACCTCATCTCACTCTCCACCCAGCGGTCCCGTCCCTTCTACTACGTGGGTTCCTGCTAATTCATTTTCCCGGCAAGTACCCCAATTTTTATCTACTCCCCAAATTAATGCGTACATCACCAATTTTATCCCTTATGATTTTTTTCATTTATTTGTGGACGATAAAGTCCTGGAGTTATTTGTGCAGCAAACTAATTTGTACGCCACACAGTTTGATGTACAAAATCCCACGTCCATCTATATAAGACAGTGGACCCCCACAAGTGTCCCTGAAATAAAAAAAAATGTTGGGGCTTACCCTGGACATGGGCATTGTAAAAAAGCCATCTGTCCGATCGTATTGGGTTGCGAGTACTGTCCACTTAACCCCTGTGTTTGCAGCAGTTATGTCCTGAAACCACTATGAAGCCCTAATGCATTTTTTTTGACAATTCCCAAGTCCCCCCCAGAACTGACCCAGCCTACGACCGCCTAAATAAATTGAGACCCCTTATTTCCCTCCTTATGGATAATCTATCCGTCGATGAATCCCTTTTTAGTTTTAAAGGCCGCCTGTCCTTCTGTCAGTTTATTCCCTCCAAGCGTGTCAGATTTGGGGTAAAATCATGTAAGGTGTGTGAGAGCACAACCGGCTACACCTGCGGTCTATCTGTATATAAGGGGAGAGACTCCCAACTTAACCCCCCAGACACCGATCATTTTTACACTAGTATATCCCTTTATAAATCCCTCCATGCTGCAAACACATTGGCTTGTGGCACAGTCCGTAAAAATAGAGTGGGATACCCACAACTGCTGGTGTCCAAGCGTTTGGAGAAAGGAGCATCCTTTGCCCTTGCAAGTAAACAGCTTCTTGCAGTGAAGTGAAAGGACAGGAAGGATGTCTACATGCTCACCACCGTGCATGCAGACACCACAGTGGCAGCTAGGGAGAGGGGGGCTACTGTGGACAAACACAAACCGGTCTGTGTGACAGACTACAATAAATTTATGTGAGGTGTAGACCTATCGGACCAGGAGCTTCAACCCTACCTGGTGAAGCGAAAAAACAGGGCCTGGTATAAAAAGATAGCCATCTACCTCACTCAGATTGCTACCTATAATAGTTTCTTTTATTTAAAAAGGCCCGAGGCTTGAGTTCCTGGAGAAGGTGGTTGAGAGTCTCCTGTTTGAGTCCGCCGCACCTGGGCAAGCCTTTGAATCTGAGGATGTTCAAAGGCTTTCAGAATGCCACTTCCCTCACCCCGTTCCTGCCACTACCAGGAAGACATATCCTCAGAAACGATGCCGGGTGTGTAGCAAACACGGAAGGAGGAGGGACACCCGAATTTACTGCCCCAGTTGGCCATCACAACCAGGCCTCTACAATTACCCCTGTTTTAAGACGTACTATATGGTTGCTAATTATGAATTTTATTTAATACCAAAAAGGGTGGGGGTGTCTTTTCAGGAAGTCAATTTATTCTCATTGTGTAAAAAATGAAAAATATTTTTTTTTTCCGCCTGCTTAGCATTAATTTCTACAAAAAAAACTAGGGGGTCTAAAAGCTCACTACACCCCTAGATGAGTACCTTAGGGGGGTCTAGTTTTCAAAATGGGGTCATTTATGGGGGGTTTCTATTGGTTTGGCAGCTCAACACCATTGCAAGTGTGAAATGGGGCTTAAAACATTTTCAAGCAAATTTTGTGTTCCGAAAGCCATTGGGTGCTCCTTTGTCTGGGCCCTGCCGTTTGTCAATACATAAGAGTAGGGCCACAATGGCGGTATTTCTGAAGACAGGAGAAATGGTGTGATACATTTTAGGGTGTACGTCTTCATTTTCATGTGCTTTGTAGAAAAAAAAAACTGTCTTTAAATTGACACTTGTGTGTAAAAAATGAAAATGTAATTTTATTTTTACCTTCTTAGCATTCATTTTTTAAATGCTATGACGCTGTGCGCTTCGTGCCGCCGCTGCAGTACAGTAGTACACTCGTATAGACTCGTAATAACATGGATGAACTGTGCCCTATATGTCCCATAGGTGCTAGTGAATAATAATAATCAATAGGTGAATAATTAGAGGAGAGCCGAATGATAACTGATGGGATGATGATGATTGGTGTACTGGGGGGAGGGGGGGTTCTGGCTTGTGTATGAGTATAAGGTATGAAAGGGACTGGACTGGTGGTTTGACTGATCTTTTGTTGGGATACTGGGGGGAAGGGGGGGCATGAGGAGTGCGTTGGGAAGGGGGAGGACGGAATGCTTATGGAATGAAGGAATAATGGAATGGTAGGGCCCATAGGGAATGTTATGTACTTGAAGTTAAACTGTGATGGGAAGAGGACCTTTATATGGGATTAGAAGCACTTGCTTTCTAGGCTTTCATTTAGTCCGTAAGGTTCCAGAGTTTGTAACTTAAAGATCCAGAACATTTCCCTTTTCTATCTGAGGTGGTTTCGGTGATGCATTCAATTGGTAAAATTGTCAGTTTGTTGAGGGTAGAGAGGAAGTGTCGGGAGACACTGTGTTTAAGATATCCCCGCTTGATGTTCCAGTGGTGTTTGTTGAGTCTCTCCCTCAATGACTGTATAGTGCGGCCCACATATTGCAATCCACACTCACACTCCATCAAATAGACTGTATAGGATGATGAACAATTCAAAAAGCTTTTGATAGTAAATTCTTCTCCTGTCACATTAGTCTTAAATTTTTTCGCACAGTTTGTAATACTAGTGCAACACTTACATAGCTTGTGATTACATTTGTAGCTGCCAACGTGTTTGGGAAGACCCATCGCGTGGGCCAAGGTTAGATCAGGTTTCTTCCTTTTCAACTTGCTTGGTGCCAGTATATATTTTTTAGTGTTCTAGCTCTCCTAAAGGTGATCTGTGGTCTGTTCGGTATGTTGTCTTTAAGATATGGGTCATTATTGAGTATATGCTTGTTTTGTTAAAATAGTTCTTAGGGCCTCATGATTGGGATTATAAGTCGTGACAAATGAAGTATATATATCTTCTGACATCATTTTATATTAGATGTAGTACACATTACCACTGCCATTTTTTCACCCAACCCCTTCGACAAATAAACACATTATTTATTTGCAACAAACAGGTGCTAAATCAATCAAAATAACCTCTGGTACGCACAAGGTATTTTCTTTACTGTATCTTTCATGTAACAGAGAGTACAATTGCATTATTTTAACTGTCTACAGAAAAGAAGACTTATTTTGAGTAATCTTGAACAGTTTGGCGATTTTTGCACATTAATTTATGCTTTTTACAGATGCCCTTACAGTATTCCTATTCCTCCTATTCCTATTCCCTTTTATTTCTATTTTTTTCCCTCTTTATCTGTTTGTCCCCAATGTATACGTATTATTTACATAATTGTATATTTTTATATTTTATGCACTCATTTATTCGGAAATTCTTGTCCGTCCATCTAATATATATATATATATATATATATATATCCAGAAAAAGGACGGCACTCCAGCAGGATGAAAGTGAAAAACTTCTTTTAATCGACCATGCGGTGCAACGTTTCGGCTCAACTGAGCTTTTCTCAAGCCATGTGCTGAGGTGGTGGAGATACATCGACGACATCTTCCTCATATGGACAGGTAGCGAGGCGGAACTGGTTGAGTTTCATGCTTTTTTGAACAGTCATGACTCCAATTTACAGTTCACCCTCGTCTATTCCAAAAAGGATGTTCAGTTCTTGGATACCAGGGTTGTGTTCAATGAAGGTGTGTTGTATACTCAATTATACACTAAACCCACAGATACCAATACCTTCCTGTGCTACAACAGCTCTCACCCGAGGAGCATGGTCCGGTCACTTCCTTTCTCACAGTTTTTGAGGGTTAAACGTGTCGTCTCCGATGAACAGGAGTCCAACGTGTCCCTGGAGTCCATGGCAAAGAGGTTTCGCGATAGGGGGTACCCGAAACAACTATTGGAAAAACACATGGTCAGGGCACGTGGTTTTGATAGGGATACTTTGCTGTCCCAACGCAAGACCGTACAGAAAACAGCTAGGATTCCTTTTGTATCTATCTATAATGAACTTAGCTCATCTATCAATAAGGTCATTAGGAAGCACTGGGGTCTCCTTGGGACTTGTTTCAAGGAGATACCAGAGTTTCAGTGTCCACCGCTATTTTCTTACCGTCGTTCAAGAAATCTCCGTGACCAGTTGGTCAAGGCCGACATTGGCTCCAAGGGGCCATCCAGACAGACTGCACTGACGCAGCCAGGCTTGGGGTGTTTTCCCTGCCTGGGGTGCGTCAACTGCAGGTACATCCGGAAGGGAAAAACATTCATTCATCCCCTCACGGGTGAACCCCATAATATTCTGTTTCATTTGACTTGCAACTCCAGCTACGTTATTTATGTACTTTCCTGTCCGTGCAATCTACTCTATGTGGGTGAGACGACGACAGATCTCAAGACCCGCCTGAACAACCATCGCTTGAGTATCCGGGAGAAACGGCTTGATCTACCGGTCTCTAAGCATTTTTCTGAGGCTGGGCACAGGGAAGGTGATCTGAAAGTTTGGATCATCGACCATGTGCCGCAGCCTAGACGTGGCGGGGATAGGTCTAGGATACTTAAGCGTAGGGAACTAGGTTGGATCCATAGGCTCAATAGCCTCAGACTAAATGGATTAAACGTAGAATTCAACTTTGGGGAGGTTGTGTGAGGGCTGGCTTGCCCCCAGTGTCTAGCAGGTTGTGCTGCGATGTCTTCTGTGCACACACTGAGAGTATGTACTCATTTTAATTTCTCCTTTTTTTTCTTCTCTTCACAGTTCACTTGCACCCATTATTCTGAGGGATGGGACTTACGGATGAAGCGGAAGCATTGTTCTACACGGGAGGGTGATACTGCCAACAACTATGCGGTTCTTTTTGAGAAAGGTTTTTTTAAACTATGTTGTTTCACATATATAATTTTTTCATTGGACGCGGTGTGCATTGGGGCATTATTTTGGGCCATTATGGTGCAGGTGCTATTTTTTCTATCCCCATTACAGATTTGCTCCCTAAGACACCTGGGGACCTGCTGGAGGAGAGCCCTCTTGGATATGAGCGCAACCAGACAGTTTTGATCAACACAGTCCTCCACATCGTGGTTTCTGTGATGTTGGTGGGCTGTGGTCAATACACAGTATGTAGACGATCTGGTTCCAGGTCTGTCTGTACTGGTCTGAGTCGCGATATCCGAATATTACAGGTCTGGTGTCGGAATACAGGGGAATGGCAATATTCCAGTCTCCAAGATGGCGTCCCGAGACTGGATGCATACTGGGCATGCGCCGCAACGCACCAATGGCTGACTCGCGTGACGCTGTAGTGACGCAAGAGCGGAGGCCGTCCCTGATGATGCTTCGGCGTCCTCCAGCTGCCACCGCCCCCTGATTGAAGTCACGCCGCTCCTGTCCAGTGTTATGTGCACAGTGCTCATTGATCGCATAGTTGGGACCCCTCGCCGATAATATGTATCTTCCGGATCATCCCTTCGCTCCTCCCTCGGTTGTTTTTTTTATACTCACTGGACGCATCCACAGACTGTTCACACTTTCTATGTGTCTGTCCTGTGGATCCGCCCGTTCACATATGCAAATGTCATACATGTATGTTGGATTGATGTATTTATAGCCAGATGTGCTAATACCTGATGCATGTAATTTTTTCATTTGCCTTATCTGACACCAGTATTGTGTATTATATTATGTTTGTGCAATTGTCACTTTTGTAACACGCCCACAGGGTGTGGTGAGATCACATGATTTGATTCAGTCTTTATATTTGCCTTCACCTGATTTGTACCTTTGCTTGAGAAAGGCTCAGTTGAGCCGAAACGTTGCACCGCATGGTCGATTAAAAGAAGTTTTTCACTTTCATCCTGCTGGAGTGCCGTCCTTTTTCTGGATATATTGGTTGGGGTGAGAGGTTGATTCCCCAGGAACGTGCACCCGTTTTTTTCCTAGTGCAGCCAGTGCCGCCATTTTTCCCTTTGTATATATATATATATATATATATATATATATATGGACAACACTTAGTTTTTATGCATTTTATCTTTTTCGATTCTCACACGGCTATTGTCTGGTATCGTGTACATGTAATTTTGATATATATTTTTTAGACTTGATAAAGGGGTAAGAAGTACCCAGAAATGAGTTGTCTACCAATAAACGGAATATTGCTAAATACCCAGTTGTGTAAGTGCGGCTCCTGTTGTCCACACGTTAGACTGATAAAGTCAAGCATCCTTCCATTTGTACTACACACCGAAGTGGTGGAGTGGCTCCCGCCCAATGTGTTTGGACAAACCTGGGCTGCACCAACTGTGAACCATCTACGTTGAGCCTTCATTGTGGTTGCGCCCAATAGGTGCAAGCAATATAGGTGAGCAAACCAATTCTTCCTGTGGATTATCCACCTATTAAACATACTCACCCTATGAGCACTTTTCTCTATCCCCTGGCCATTATTTGCTATCTTGCCTTCATAACAGCATTTACACAGCATTAAAAAAAATTGCTTTACGGCAACCCCATGGTCCATGGACACAATAATCAGGAGGGGAGCTCATTGACATCTATGGGATGATTTTCTAGGCATGCTCTGTGACCTGTGCAAGGAAAAAATAGATAAGCTTTGTCAATCACCTATTGTGAACGGTGGATCCTTTCTTAGGCTACTTTCACACTTGCGTTCGGGGTTCCGCTTGTGAGTTCCGTTTGAAGGCTCTCACAAGCGGCCCGAACGGATCCGTACAGCCCCAATGCATTCTGAATGGATAAGGATCCGCTCAGAATGCATCAGTATGGCTCCGTGTCACCTCCGTTCCGCTCAGCAGGCGGACACCCGAACGCAGCTTGCAGCGTTTTCGTGTCCGCCTGGCCGTGCGGAGCCAAACGGATCTGTCCAGACTTACAATGCAAGTCAATGGGGACGGATCCGTTTGACGTTGACACAATATGGTACATTTGCAAACTGATCCGTCCCCTATTGACTTTCAATGTAAAGTCAGGAGTCCCTATTAATATACCATCGGATCAGAGTTTTCTCCAATCCGATGGTATAGTTTAACTTGAAGCGTCCTCATCACCATGGGAACGCCTCTATGTTAGAATATACAATCAGATTTGAGTTAGATCGTGAAAACTCAGATCCGACAGTATAGTCTAACACAGAGGCGTTCCCATAATGATGGGGATGCTTCAAGTTAGAATATACTGAGAACTGTGTACATAACTGCCCCCTGCTGCCTGGCAGCACCCGATCTCTTACAGGGGGCTGTGATCAGCACAATTAACCCCTCAGGTGCCGCACCTGAGGGGTTAATTGTGCAGATCTCAGCCCCCTGATCGGGTGCTGCCAGGGGCCAGACCCCCGTCCCTCCCCAGTTTTAAATTCATTAGTGGCCAGTGCGGCCCCCCTCCCTCCCTCCCCAGTATTAAATTCATTGGTGGCCAGTGCGGCCCCCCCTCCCTCCCCAGTATTAAATTCATTGGTGGCCAGTGCGGCCTCCCCTCCCTCCCCAGTATTAAATTTATTGGTGGCCAGTGCGGCCCCCCCTCTCCCCCCCTAATTAAAATCACCCCCCCCCCATCATTGGTGGCAGCGGAGAGTTCCAAATTTTAGAAGCATTATACTTACCTGCGCTGTCTGTGGCCGGCCGGTCGCTACTCCTACTGGTAAGTGACAGGTCTGTGCTATAAGCAATGCGCCGCACAGACCTTTCACTTACCAGTAAGAGAAGCGACCGGCCGGCCACAGACAGCGCAGGTAAGTATTATGCTTCTAAAATTGCAAAGTAACCATGGCAGCCAGGACTGCAGTAGCGTTCTGGCTGCCATTTTAACTGATCGGAGCCCCAGTGATTAAACTGGGACTCCGATTGGAACTCTCCGCTGCCACCAATGATGGGGGGGGGTGATTTTAATTAGGGAGGGAGAGGGGGGGGCCGCACTGGCCACCAATGAATTTAATACTGGGGAGGGAGGGAGGGAGGGGGGCCGCACTGGCCACCAATGAATTTAAGACTGGGGAGGGAGGGGGGGCCGCACTGGCCACCAATTAATTTAATACTGGGAAAGGAGGGAGGGGGGCCGCACTGGCCGCCAATGAATTTAAAACTGGGGAGGGAGGGGGGTCTGCCCCCTGCTGCCTGGCAGCACCTGATCTCTTACAGGGGGCTATGATACGCACAATTAACCCCTCAGGTGCGGCACCTGAGGGGTTAATTGTGCGGATCACAGCCCCCTGTAAGAGATTGGGTGCTGCCAGGCAGCAGGGGGAAGTTATGTACACAGTTCTTAGTATATTCTAACTTGAAACGTCCCCATCACTATGGGAATGCCTCTGTGTTAGAATATACAGTCGGATCTGAGTTTTCACGATGTGAAAACTCAGATCTGAAAAAGATGTTATGCAGATGGATCCATTCTGAACGGATGCAAGCTTTTGCATTATAGGTGCGTATCCGTCTGTTCAGATACCAGACGGATCCGCACCGAACGCAAGTGTGAAAGTAGCCTTATCTGTACACACAGTGGTGATATCTCTTCATCATTACAGGCAGGCTTAGAATAATATATAACTGCAGTAAAGGTACTATTACACTGTCATACAGATCAAGATAAACGATCGAAGATGTAGTGACTCAGCGCCGAAAATTCCGCTTATTATACACATCGATAATAGTATAAACATGCGTTTGTTACTCGTTCACTTTTAAATCGTTTGTTGTTATTACATGTAAAGATGGACAGATGCTTGGTCAAGAGGTTGGTCTTCAGATGGAATGGTAGGTGTGACAATGGAAAAGAGCATGTAAATTTTCAAAGACACACCCAAAGCCTCTCCCAAAGCCATGTATTAGATCGTTAATGACTAGATGACTCCATATGATACAAACTGATTTATTGAAGAGGAATGATCCCAATGGATGAGAAACGCTCATCTTTCAATCATTCATACATATTATATCACACAATTCTTGTTCTCTGGCATGCACGAGAATTGGTATGATATTCTCACCGTGTAATAGGGCCTTAAAGTGATCCATACAGACAAAGATGTGGCGCCTATAATTAGGCTTAGTGGCCAGTGCAAAAACTGCAGTAATTTATGTTTTTTGTTTAAATATAAATGTTGCATTTAATGGAAATTCATGACCTCCATATGACTAACCCAGGAATTTGTATCCTCCCTCCACAATATTCAACAGTGGATGCCAGGACTCAATTGTTTGGTGAGCTAATTACAGTCTAATATGTACAATATGGAATGAAACAGACATCTTCAGTTGTGTAGGGGTAGTAGTAGTAGTGGAATTAGAGGAGCAGCAGCCATGGCAGCAGAAATACAGTATTAAAGATGATGGACAGGAAGACAGTGGCTGTGGCATGTTTGGGCTGATGATAAATAGCCACAGTCAGCAATTGCAGATCTATGCATTGCCCACAGCCAAAGGTGTGTGAAAATCCTCATGAATCCATGCCACAATTTTGTCTGCTTGGGTTTGATGATGCTCCCTATTATGCTCATTACACTCTCGGACAGTACACCTGAGGCTGGTCAAGATAGTACACAAATAGCTCATGGGGCCAGTTCCAACCACTATTCCATTATTCCTGCTCAGAAGTCCATGAAGCCAGGAAAAAGGATATGTACCAGAGAATGAGCACAGTGCAGGTAGGACCAAACCTGGTTGTCCAGGCGGTGAGTATCCATTAGCTGATGTGCAACAGGTTATGATAGTGAATGAAGCAACTGTTCTTCATGTTCATTTAACTGAATTGGATATAGCTGGTGCTGCTTTGGCATCTGCTACTTGTAGTAGAGAAGGCAGGAAGTCAGTGACTCAGCAAGGGGACCAATAGGTCGTGGTAGGCATACACTCTTGGTAAGCCGTAGCAAGCTGTGTACAGAATTTATTCTGATAATGCAACAATTTATGGCATTGGGAACCCATTCTCCTATTTTTCTTTGACATTGAGGGTCTAAAAGCATGGCTAGCCAGTAGTCATCATGCACCTTCCCATGCTTGCAAGTGTGCCCATGGATCAAGTTCTTTCAAGCTTGCATCTCACCTTACAGGGGATGTCCAGTGTCGTTGGCGTCATCATCATCTCAGCCTTTTCCGGCTGCACCACCAACTCCTCCACCTCCTGCTCCTTCTGCAGTGGTAGCTCCTGATCCTTATCTTCCACCACTTTCTCTTTAACCTCTTAAGGACCAGGCAATTTTTTGCTAATCTGACATGTGTCACTTTATGTGCTGATAACTTTAAAACGCTTTTACTTATCCAAGCCATTCTGAGCTTGTTTTATCATCACATATTGTACTTCATGACTGTGGCAAATTTGAGTCAAAATATAAAAATTTTATTTATAAAAAAATACAAAATTTACAAAAAAAATGAAAAATTTGCAATTTTCAAAATTTCTATTTCTCTGCTTTTAAAACAGATAGTGATACCTCCTAAAATGTTATTACTTTACTTTTCCCATATATCTACTTGTTTAAATCATTTTGTAAATTACATTTTCTTTTTCTGGGACGTTAGAAGGCTTAGAAGTTTAAAATCAAATCTTGAAATTTGAGCAGTTCAGGTCTGAAGTCACTTTGTGAGGCTTACATAATAGAAACCACCATAAATGGCCCCATTTTAGAAACTACACTCCTCAAGGTATTCAAAAATGATGTTAGAAACTTTGTGAACCCTTTAGGTGTTCCACAAGAATTAAAGGAAAATTGAGATGAGATTTCAGAATTTAACTTTTTGGGCAAATTTTCCATTTTAAATCAATTTTTTCAAGTAACCAAGTAAGGGTTAACAGCCAAACAAAACTCAATATTTATTACCCTGATTCTGTAACTTACAGAAACACCCCATATGTGGTTGTAAACTGCTGTATGGGCACACGGCAGGGTGCAGAAAGAAAAGAATGTAATTTGGTTTTTGGAGGACAGATTTTACTGGGATAATTGTATGTTGCCCTGTCACATTTGAAAGCCCCCTGATGCACCCCTAGAGTAGAAACTCCAAAAAAAGACCCCATTTTGGAAACTACTGGATAAGGTGGCAGTTTTGTTGGTACTATTTTAGGATACTGGACCTCTCTCACGACCTTACTATCAAGAATCCCACAATGTCTATCTTCTCTATCATCCTTCTTCGCCTCTTGCTTTCTTAAACTTAACATGGATAAGACAGAATTCATAATCTTTCCCCCATCTTGTTCAACCCCCCCAACAGACCTATCTATCATGATCAATGGTTGCACACTCTCTCCAGTCAACAAAGCCCGCTGCCTTGGAGTGACCTTGGATTCTGCCCTTTCCTTCTGACTGCACATCCAAGCCCTATCCACCATCTGCTGCCTCCAACTCAAAAACATCTCCCGCATCCATGCTTTCCTTAACTTTGAATCAGCGAAAATGCTTGTACATGCCCTCATTATCTCTCACCTAGACTACTGCAACATTCTCCTCTGTGGCATTCCATCTAGCACCCCTCCAATCTATCCTCAACTCTGCTGCCCGACTAATCCACCTCTCATCCTATTACTCCTCTGCCTCTCCCCTCTGCCAATCCCTTCATTGGCTCCCCATTGCCCAACAAATTTACTTCAAAGTACTAACAAATACATACAAGGCCGTCCATAACCTGTCCCCTCCCTACATCTCTGAGCTACTTTCCCGATACACCCCCACACGCACTCTCCGATCCTCACAAGACCTCCTTTTCTCCTCTCCTCTTATTGCCTCTTCCCACAATCGACTCCAAGATTTCTCCCGTGCATCCCCCATACTCTGGAACTCGCTTCCCCAACATATCAGACTCTCACCTACAGTGGAATCCTTCAAAAGAAACCTGAAAACCCACCTCTTCAGACAAGCCTACAACCCGTGACCCTGCTGCCTCTATACCGCCATGACCAGCTTCACCCGCACCTACTGTGTCCTTCTCCCATACCATGTAGATTGTAAGCCCTCAAGGGCAGGTCCCTCTCTCCTTCTGTACCAGTTTGTAACTCATCTTGTTTATGATTAGTGCAATTGTCTGTATTATGTATGTGCACCCCTTATCATATGTATAGCGCTATGGAATGAATGGTGCTTAAATAATAAATAATAATAATAATAATAATAAATACATACACTCACCTAAAGAATTATTAGGAACACCATACTAATACGGTGTTGAACCCCCTTTTGCCTTCAGAACTGCCTTAATTCTACGTGGCATTGATTCAACAAGGTGCTGATAGCATTCTTTAGAAATGTTGGCCCATATTGATAGGATAGCATCTTGCAGTTGATGGAGATTTGAGGGATGCACATCCAGGGCACGAAGCTCCTGTTCCACCACATCCCAAAGATGCTCTATTGGGTTGAGATCTGTTGACTGTGGGGGTCATTTTAGTACAGTGAACTAATTGTCATGTTCAAGAAACCAATTTGAAATGATTCTAGCTTTGTGACATGGTGCATTATCCTGCTGAAAGTAGCCATCAGAGGATGGGTACATGATGGTCATGAGGGATGGCCAAATTCGGACTCTACCATTTGAATGTCTCTTCAGACCAGGCAACATTTTTCCAGCCTTCAAAAGTCTAATTTTGGTGAGCTCGTGCAAATTGTAGCCTCTTTTTCCTATTTGTAGTGGAGATGAGAGGTCAACAAGGCATTTTCGCCCACAGGACTGCCGCATACTGGATGTTTTTCCCTTTTCACACCATTCTTTGTAAACCCTAGAAATGGTTGTGCGTGAAAATCCCAGTAACTGAGCAGATTGTGAAATACTCAGACTGGCCCGTCTGGCACCAACAACCATGCCACGCTCAAAATTGCTTAAATTACCTTTCTTTCCCATTCTATCATTCAGTTTGGAGTTCAGGATATTGTCTTGACCAGGACCACAACCCTACATGCATTGAAGCAACTGCCATGTGATTGGTTGACTAGATAATCACATTAATGAGAAATAGAACAGGTGTTCCTAATAATTCTTTAGGTAAGTGTATAATGTTTGGTTGCTCTATATTACACTTTTTGTGGGGCAAGGTAACAAAAAATAGCTGTTTTGGCACAGTTTTAATATTTTGTTATTTACAATGTTCATCTGAAAGGTTAGTATGTATGATTTTTTTAGAGCAGGTTGTTATGGACGTGACAATACCAAATATTTCAGTTTTATATAATAAAGCATTTTTTAAGTCATATTTTTTTATTTTGGGCGACTTGGTATTACACTTTTTGTGATGTAAGGTGACAAAAAATAGCTTTTTTGACATTTTTTTTTTTTTTTTACGTTGTTCACCTGAGGGGTTAGGTCATGTGGTATTTTTATAGAGCAGGTTGTTACGCACGCAGTGATACCTAATGTGTCTGTTTTTTTATTTTTTCTATTTTTAACAACTTTATATGTCCCTTTTTATGGGAAAGGGGCTTTTTTATAAATTAAAACTTTAATTTTTTTTAAAAAAAATTCACTTTTATAATTTTTTATTTTTGTCCCACTATGGGACATCAACATTACAGGGTTTGATCCTTGTTTTAATGCAGAACAATACATCTGTATTGTACTGCATTGACTATCAGTGTATTACACAGTGTAATACACTGGTAGTTTGCCTATGAGACCCAACCTTCCGTACATGCCGGGCCCCAAGGCCTTGAAATGGCTTGGGGCTGCCATGGCAGCCATTGGGTCCCCTTGCTCCGATTGCTAAGGAGAGGGAGTGCAAACCTCTCATATGCCGCGGTCAGCGCTGACCGCGGCATATGAGGGGTTAAGCCACCGGAATCGGCGTTATCACCGATGCTGGTGGATGCAGCAGGGATCCGGCTGTCAGTAACAGCCATTCCGTGCTGCTAATTGCCGGACCGCACATGGGGGGGAGAAAGTACCGCAGGACAAGAATGCTCGTCCTGGGGCTCAAAGTACCAGCCGTTTTGGATGAGCATTCTCATCCTGGGTGTTAAGGTGTTAATTGGACTTCATCAGTGCTGGTGCCATTAGCTACAGGTCGGCCAGGAATAGGAGGTAGCTGTTCTTCAACCATCCCATGTTGAAGCCGCATGAGAGTTTCCTCTAATATAAATATTGGGGGCCTCTTCATTGGGCCTGAGTATGCAACACACATCCCTGCTGAGCTGCCTCTGCCTGACCTGAAAATAACCTATGTTTCCCGCTGTGGTGGTCTCATGCATGATGTAATTATTAACCGCATTTTCACTGCTCATACAGATGCTTCAACATATGCAATGTGGAATTTTGATGAAATGCGCAGACACTCTCTTTGACATGACCAACACCTTCTGCAAGCCATGATGATTTTTAAAAAAGCGTTGCAGGACTACATTTATCAAGTCTGCCATGCAGGGATCATGTATTATTTCCCCCAAATACAGTGCCACGACAATGTTCCTGCCAGTCTCACTGACCACCTTGCCCAGTTGAAGTTGACAGGAAGACATCCAGTGAAAATTTGGTCTTTGATGCAGATTAGCAACTGATCCACTGTAGGCAGGGTCGAGACAATTTTCTAATAAAGAGATTTAAACACATCTTATAAGAAGCAGTCACAGTTATACCAAAAATAATTCCAGTGACTTACAGGTGACGTCTCCACGGATTTCAGGATTCAGTTTGTTCACTTTTTTTTTCTTCTCCATTTGGTCCAGACCATCATGTACAGACATATTTGGGCAGGGGTGTGCAGCCCCCTTGGATTAATAAATGCCACTTGATAGATGGGGGGCTGTTACAGATTTTACTTTACTGCCTAGGAGATTAGGTTACACCTCTGACTTCACTCATTGCTTCTGCAGTCCATCCCCACCCTCTATAGCAGGGGTGCACAACCTTTTTTGGTCTGAGGGCCGCATTGTCACATCGCTCTATTTCAAGGAGCCGCGTATACAAAAAATGTCGATCGACGCTCATTTGCATCGGCATATTACACAAACCAATGCAAAGTGATTGGGGAGGAATGATCACTACCACAGTCATTCCACCTTCATTTAGTTATTTGGTAGCCTATCCCTGTTTACATAGAGAGATGTGCTGCCGATAATTGTAAACCTTTCATCCTGATAAAATATGCAAATCAGCTGACAAACGAATGATTCCTTGTTTATCGACTGATCAGCGGCACGATTATACCAGCCAGATATAAGATATGAGCACTGCTATGAACACTTTTTCCCAGTAATTGTCCCGAATATCGTGCTGCAGCATTGCCCCTGAAACCGAAGAGTTATACATACCTGCTCCCCGCCGCTCTGGTCCTCTGCACTACCCCATCTTCCGGTCCCAGTGCTGTTCACACCTGGCAGTGCATGGCCATGGTCACATGCATCTCTCCAGCCAATGACTGGCTTCAGCGGTGATGTGGCCACAAGCAGCATGTTACTGCTGAAGCCAGTCATTGGCTGGAGAGGTGCATATGACCATGGCCATGCACTGCCAGGTGTAAAGAGTGCGGCCAGATAGAGGCATCGGGGGCATTGCAGAAGACCGGAGCTGCAGAGAGCAGGTAAGTATGAACCTTTTGTTTTAGGGACCATGATGCATGACCTTGTTAAAAATCATTTTTACCGGAAAAGTGGTGACATTTCCTTCCATCCTGCCTCCCATTAATAAATCAAAATTTTCCTTAACTGCAGTGGATGGCGCTCACAAGTTATGAACCCCCCCACCTGCCCTAGTTATACGGGCCCTGCAATAACTAGTAAGCACTTTCCTTCATTGCAGAGGCTAGCACTCACTTGTTATTACTGCCTCCTGCCCCCAGTTATAGGGGCCTGGCCCTGCAATAACCAGTAAGCACTTTCCTTCACTGCAGAGGCCAGCACTCACTTGTTATTACCTCCTCCTGCCCCCAGTTAAAGGAGCCCTGCAATAACTAGTAGGCCCTTTCCCTCTGCAGATGATGGTGCTCACTCGTTATTACTGTCTCCTGCAGTTATAGGGGACCTGCAATAACAAGTAAGCACTTTCATTTACTAGTGGGGACAGCGCTAATTGGTTAACCCATTAATGACCCGACACTTTTGTGATTTAGCACCAGTGGTTCAAACTGCTGTAACTATCTTATTTCTTGAACCACCAAAATAATTTTTGCAACAATTTTTTACGTGACACATAGGGCTTTATAATTTATTTTTTAGTCGTTTTATTTGGGGGGAAACTGTACCAAACATTTAAAAAATATATTTGTTTTCAAACTATAGCTCCCTATTCTTTAAATATGTACACTGACACCAAAATAAATTATTATAATTAGTTCCCTATTTTGTGTAGGCCATTTTGTTCTATAATAGGTATAGTTTCACATGAATAGGGTGGTAATGGTGACAGCTTTGGTTGGTGTGGGTGTCTTTTCTTTTATGAATTTTATTCTTTTTTTAACCACCTCCGGACCGCCTAACGCAGATGTGCGGTCCGGAGGTGGCAGCCCTGCGCACGACGACGCATATACGCGTCATCTCGCGAGGGCCGGGATTTCCTGTGAACGCGCGCACACAGGCGCGCGCGCTCACAGGAACGGAAGGTAAGCGAGTGGATCTCCAGCCTGCCAGCGGCGATCGCTCGCTGGCAGGCTGGAGATCCGAATTTTTTAACCCCTAACAGGTATATTAGACGCTGTTTTCATAACAGCGTCTAATATACCTCCTACCTGGTCCTCTGGTGGTCCCTTTTGTTAGGATCGACCACCAGAGGACTCAGGTAGGTCAGTACAGTCGCACCAAACACCACACTACACTACACTACACCCCCCCCCCCCCGGTCACTTATTAACCCCTTATAAACCCCTGATCACCCCATATAAACTCCCTGATCACCCCCCTGTCATTGATCACCGCCCTGTCATTGATCACCCCCCTGTCAGGCTCCATTCAGACGTCCGTATGATTTTTACGGATCCACGGATACATGGATCGGATCCGCAAAAAGCATACGGACGTCTGAATGGAGCCTTACAGGGGGGTGATCAATGACAGGCGGGTGATCACCCATATACACTCCCTGATCACCCCCTGTCATTGATCACCCCCGTCAGGCACCATTCAGACGTCCGCATGATTTTTACGGATCCATGGATACATGGATCGGATCCGCAAAACACATGCGGACGTCTGAATGGAGCCTTACAGGGGGTGATCAATGACAGGCGGGTGATCACCCATATACACTCCCTGATCACCCCCCTGTCATTGATAACCCCCCTGTAAGGCTCCATTCAGACGTCCGCATGCGTTTTATGGATCCGTAAAAAATCATGCGGATGTCTGAATGGAGCCTTACAGGGGGGGTGATCAGTGACAGGGGGGTGATCAACCTGATTACCCTGATCACCCCCTGTCATTGATAACCCCCCTGTAAGGCTCCATTCAGACGTCCGCATGCATTTTGTGGATCCGATCCATGGATCCATGGATCCGTAAAAATCATGCGGATGTCTGAATGGAGCCTTACAGGGGGGGTGGTCAGTGACAGGGGGGTGATCACCCTGATTACCCTGATCACCCCCTGTCATTGATAACCCCCCTGTAAGGCTCCATTCAGACGTCCGCATGCATTTTGTGGATCCGATCCATGTATCCATGGATCCGTAAAAAATCATGCGGATGTCTGAATGGAGCCTTACAGGGGGGGTGGTCAGTGACAGGGGGGTGATTACCCTGATCACCCCCTGTCATTGATAACCCCCCTGTAAGGCTCCATTCAGACGTCCGCATGCGTTTTGTGGATCCGATCCATGTATCCATGGATCCGTAAAAAATCATGCGGATGTCTGAATGGAGCCTTACAGGGGGGGTGATCAGTGACAGGGGGGTGATCACCCTGATTACCCTGATCACCCCCTGTCATTGATAACCCCCCTGTAAGGCTCCATTCAGACGTCCGCATGCATTTTGTGGATCCGATCCATGTATCCGTAAAAAATCATGCGGATGTCTGAATGGAGCCTTACAGGGGGGGTGATCAGTGACAGGGGGGTGATCACCCTGATTACCCTGATCACCCCCTGTCATTGATAACCCCCCTGTAAGGCTCCATTCAGACGTCCGCATGCGTTTTGTGGATCCGATCCATGTATCCATGGATCCGTAAAAAATCATGCGGATGTCTGAATGGAGCCTTACAGGGGGGGTGATCAGTGACAGGGGGGTGATCACCCTGATTACCCTGATCACCCCCTGTCATTGATAACCCCCCTGTAAGGCTCCATTCAGACGTCCGCATGCGTTCTGTGGATCCGATCCATGTATCCATGGATCCGTAAAAAATCATGCGGGTGTCTGAATGGAGCCTTACAGGGGGGGTGATCAATGACAGGGGGGTGATCAGGGAGTCTATATGGGTGATCACCCCCCTGTCATTGATCACCCCCCTGTCATTGATCACTCCCCCCCTGGTAAGGCTCCATTCAGCCATTTTTTTTGGCACAAGTTAGCGGAAATTTTTTGTTTGTTTTTGTTTTTTCTTACAAAGTCTCATATTCCACTAACTTGTGTCAAAAAATAAAATCTCACATGGACGCACCGTACCCCTCACGGAATCCAAATGCGTAAACATTTTTAGACATTTATATTCCAGACTTCTTCTCACGCTTTAGGGCCCCTAAAAAGCCAGGGCAGTATAAATACCCCACATGTGACCCCATTTCGGAAAGAAGACACCCCAAGGTATTCCGTGAGGGGCATATTGAGTCCATGAAAGATTGAAATTTTTGTCCTAAGTTAGCGGAAAGTGAGACTTTGTGAGAAAAAAATCAAAAAAAAAATCAATATCCGCTAACTTATGCAAAAAAAAAAAAAATTCTAGGAACTCGCCAGGCCCCTCATTGAATACCTTGGGGTGTCTTCTTTCCAAAGTGGGGTCACATGTGGGGTATTTATACTGCCCTGGATTTTTAGGGGCCCTAAAGCGTGAGAAGAAGTCTGGGATCCAAATGTCTAAAAATGCCCTCCTAAAAGGAATTTGGGCCCCTTTGCGCATCTAGGCTGCAAAAAAGTGTCACACATGTGGTATCGCCGTACTCAGGAGAAGTTGGGGAATGTGTTTTGGGGTGTCATTTTACATATACCCATGCTGGGTGAGAAAAATATCTTGGTCAAATGCCAACTTTGTATAAAAAAATGGGAAAAGTTGTCTTTTGCCAAGATATTTCTCTCACCCAGCATGGGTATATGTAAAATGACCCCCCAAAACACATTGCCCAACTTCTCCTGAGTACGGCGATACCACATGTGTGACACTTTTTTGCAGCCAAGGTGGGCAAAGGGGCACCTTTCGGATTTCGCAGGCCATTTTTTACACATTTTGATTGCAAGGTACTTCTTACACATTTGGGCCCCTAAATTGCCAGGGCAGTATAACTACGCCACAAGTGACCCCATTTTGGAAAGAAGACACCCCAAGGTATTCCGTGGGGGGCACGGCGAGTTCCTAGAATTTTTTATTTTTTGTCACAATTTAGCGGAAAATGATGATTTTTCTTTTTTTTTTCTTTTTTCCTTACAAAGTCTCATATTCCACTAACTTGCGACAAAAAATTAAAAATTCTAGGAACTCGCCATGCCCCTCACGGAATACCTTGGGGTGTCTTCTTTCCAAAATGGGGTCACTTGTGGGGTAGTTATACTGCCCTGGCAATTTAGGGGCCCAAATGTGTGAGAAGAACTTTGCAATCAAAATGTGTAAAAAATGCCCTGCAAAATCCGAAAGGTGCACTTTGGAATATGTGCCCCTTTGCCCACCTTGGCAGCAAAAAAGTGTGACACATCTGGTATCGCCGTACTCAGGAGAAGTTGGGCAATGTGTTTTGGGGTGTCATTTTACATATACCCATGCTGGGTGAGAAAAATATCTTGGTCAAATGCCAACTTTGTATAAAAAAAATGGGAAAAGTTGTCTTTTGCCAAGATATTTCTCTACCCAGCATGGGTATATGTAAAATGACAGCCCAAAACACATTCCCCAACTTCTCCTGAGTACGGCGATACCAGATGTGTGACACTTTTTTGATGCCAAGGTGGGCAAAGGGGCACATATTCCAAAGTGCACCTTTCGGATTTCACCGGTCATTTTTTACAGATTTTGATTGCAAAGTACTTCTCACACATATGGGCCCCTAAATTGCCAGGGCAGTATAACTACGCCACAAGTGACCCTATTTTGGAAAGAAGACACCCCAAGGTATTCCGTGAGGGGCATGGCGAATTCCTAGAATTTTTTATTTTTTGTCGCAAGTTAGTGGAATATGAGACTTTGTAAGGAAAAAAGAGAAAAAAAAAAAATCATCATTTTCCGCTAACTTGTGACAAAAAATAAAAAATTCTAGGAACTCGCCATGCCCCTCACGGAATACCTTGGGGTGTCTTCTTTCCAAAATGGGGTCACTTGTGGGGTAGTTATACTGCCCTGGCAATTTAGGGGCCCAAATGTGTGAGAAGTACCTTGCAATCAAAATGTGTAAAAAATGGCCTGCAAAATCTGAAAGGTGCACTTTGGAATATGTGCCCCTTTGCCCACCTTGGCTGCAAAAAAGTGTGACACATCTGGTATCGCCGTACTCAGGAGAAGTTGGGGAATGTGTTTTGGGGGGTCATTTTACATATACCCATGCTGGATGAGAGAAATATCTTGGCAAAAGACAACTTTTCCCATTTTTTTATACAAAGTTGGCATTTGACCAAGATATTTTTGTACCATAGTTTGTAAATGCTATAACTTTTACCCAAACCATTTTTTTTTTGCCCAAACATTTTTTTTTTATCAAAGACATTTTTTTTTGCAAAATTTTACAGCTGAAAGTGAAAAATGTCATTTTTTTGCAAAAAAATCGTTACATTTTGATTAATAACAAAAAAAGTAAAAATGCCAGCAGCAATGAAATACCACCAAATGAAAGCTCCATTAGTGAGAAGAAAAGGAGGTAAAATTCATTTGGGTGGTAAGTTGCATGACCGAGCGATAAACGGTGAAAGGAGTGTAGTGCCGAAGTGTAAAAAGTGCTCTGGTCATGAAGGGGGTTTCACCTAGCGGGGCTGAAGTGGTTAATCTTTTTTTAACTTCATTTTTAATAATTTCTGCTACATGAAATATCCCCCAAGAGGTCATAAAAAGACCTTTGGGGGACACTGACCCTTTTTTTAATCTTCACCTTTTAATTAAAATTTTTTACTTTTATTTGTATTTTATTGTATAATTTTTTTTATAATTGGGGCGGGGATAATTGGTTTATTACTTTTTTTTAAATATATTTTTGCTGTTCAAAAATATTTTATTTGTATTTTATTTATTTTTTATTTTATTTGTATTTTCTTATTTTTTTTTATTTTTTCTTAGAACTTTCTATAATTTTTTTAAATAAAATTTTTCCACATAATATGTTACCCAAAGGGTCCTACAAATACTGTTGGGGGACAGTGAACACTTTTATTTTGCACTTTCCATTTTTTATTTTATTTTTTATAATATTCTATGTTTTTGCCACATAATATTGTATTTCTTTTTTTTTCTTATTTGTATTTTATTATATTTTTTTATTTAGTTTTAAATGTATTTTTTTAATCATTTTTTTTCGCTTATTTTATATATATATATATATATATATATATATATATATTCCACATAATTTGTCCCCAAGAGGTCACTGAAAGAACTTTGGGAGACAATGAGAGACTTTTTTTTGTACTATCTCTACTGCAACTGGGGCATCCAAAGGAGCCCTAGTTACAGGGGAAACCAGCCTCCTGTTGGGGTTTATAGAAGGCAGAGCTGATCAGGGTCTCCTGACCCTGCAGCTCTGTGCTTCCCTGCCCCAAGCTGCTCATCACGCTGCTCATCTATCTGAGGAGATGGCAGAATTGCTGCTAAAGTGCTTCTGCCTTCTCCTCAGCTCCCTCACTATCACTTCCAGCGGGGTGCCTGACCTGCTACTGCTACAGTGCAGGAGCAGGAGCTGTCATCCATCATTGTGTGGCGCTGCGGGCAGAAACACAGCTGATCGCACAATCAGCTGTGTTTCTGCCCAGCAGGATGAGGGCCGCTAAACTTGGTTCTGGGGGCAGCAAGGGGCCCGCGGGCCGCAGGTTGTGCACCCCTGCTGTATAGCAAAGAAACCCCCACCCAGCTGCTTCGTTAACAACCAGGACGCCAATGCCTGATGCTGCCCTGTGTGCCCACTTTAATGTACCGACAGTGCTGGCTTATGCCCCCAATTACTGCACTGCCAAAATAAGAGTCAAAGGACATGGCTATAGAACTAAAAAATGATAGGATCCAAAGCAAACTTTAGGCATCGAACCCTAGACCAGTCCCCAAAATTAATACAGACCTCCTGAAAGATCTTAAAATTAATACAGACCCCAGATTAGCCCCAAATTCATACAGACTCCAGATAAGAACCTAAATTTATACAGATGACAAATTCATACACACCCCAGGATCATGTGGCCCCCTATAACATCTTTCCCTTAAATGCGAAACACAGATCAGACCCTAAATTAATGTGGCTCCCTATAACTTTTACACCATCATCCCTTAAAGGGGATGTCAGATCAGGCCCCCTCCCTCCCTTAGATCTCTGCAAACCTCAGATCAGACCCGAATATCTATGTGCCTCCCTCCCTGATGCCTGCAGACCTCAGATCAGACCCTAATATTTATGTGGCCCCTTCCTCAGATTACTACAGACTTTAGATCACTACAGACCTCAATATTAATATGCCCCCATTTGTGTCTAAATGGACATGTCTTATTCTTATTCATTTCATATATGGATTTTTTGGAAGACAAAACAATTTTCACTAATTGTTTAGAAAAAAAATCTCAATTGAACAACATCCAGTACAGTATAAGACAGGTCAGGTACACAACTCATGCATGGATTTTTTGGGCAGGCAATTTTTATTACCTTTTTTTTTTTAAAGGCACTTGAACTGAGTCCAATACAATGTACAGTACGTTAGTCCCTGTACACAACTATGATATTTTGGAAGACAGGTTTCATAAAAAAAAGATTGAAAAAAGTCCAATACAATAATGGCTGGGACTCCTGAGATAAATTACATTAAGTGACCTCTCCCAAAATCCGGGCTTTCCCTAGGTCTGACACAGCTTTTACAATATATAACAAACTACGATGAAGGTGAATCCATAAGCTCAGGTACACTAGTCTGTGCCAAATAGAAACTTTGCAACAGGTTTTTGGAAAGAAAAAGGTGCAATTCTGTGGTGTATGCTGTAACCTCTGGCATTGGTAAAAACATTAGAATCCATGGTCAATACTAACCGCCGAATCTAAGGAGTTTACAGAGGAAATTGCCTGTAATTGCCTGGTGCTGATGACTGCTAAATGGGACAAAAATAAAAAGTTTAAAAATAATTTTTAAAAAGGTGTTTTATTATAAAAATCCAAAAAATGATAGCTTCAAGTAAAAAAAGGAAAAAACCCTTCCCCGATATCAAGCCATTTACAATTGAAAAAAAAAAAAGACAAAAAAAAGATATACAGCCTGGACCACAGAGGGAGGTGGTAAGATGCTCTGCAGAGCGATTTATTTAAACTGACATATGTTTGGAGTTTACTAAAGATTTAATACTAAATATTGAGATTTGTAATATAAGAAGAGTTAACTACCTGAGAGAAATGCCATTATTATTAATTTTTTTAAATCAATTTACAGACTATTCAGGCAAGGAGTTGGGTCAACCAGGATAAAATATAATAACCTAGATACCTATTGGTTGCCACCCCAAACAGCACAATCCTATAAAGCTGAGTCTTGATAGTGGATAAGGACTCAGCTGATAATTGATATGCAAAATATTGCAAAGACCTGGGAGTAGTATGCAATTAGTGTACCGTGGCCTATATTGCTGAGCAGTTATATATTTAAATGCCACTCTCTGCAATACTAGTCCAAACACCAATGCCCAATTGACATTTGCCTAAAATTGAGGACTGATATCAGCGGCTACAGGATGAATGATCAGCTGCTGCCTATAGTCCTCAACCCTGGACCCAGACCCTTAGGATCAGGGCTTAATATTCTTTTGACAAGCCCAGCTCTAAATATAGGTGTCCGGAGGTCAAGCTATGCTTGCTATTAGGCTAGTAAAATGTATTAACAAGAGAACCGTACAGGCCCACCGCTCTTTGAGGATACAACATAATAGCAAGGGCCCTGCTATGGTATATGGTTCTTTGTACAGTATATTGAACCCATTTGATATTAGTGTATATTGTGGGGATTCGCTCTGGTAGGCAGGTTAGCGGACACAGTATAGAGGCAACCGCAAAGTCTTTAACTTAAACAGTTCAGTGTTTATTCACACAAAAGGCAAAACAAACTGACAGTTCGCAGTCTTGGTGATTGTTCACACCATGGAAAGTCCACAGAACAAAAACATTCACCTTGTTAGCAGGTTTTCAGCAGCGGTCCACGACAGGCTTCAGGGGCCTGCTTTCCAGCATGCGGCTCTCAGCCCTTTAGCACACACCTTCAGATGCCAAAACACAGAGACAACTTGCTGCTGAGCCCAGCTGTCTTTTAAGGACAGCTAGGTGTTGTCAAAACCCGGACAGGCAACTAAATTCCAGTCCGATGTTTGACCCCCGCCTGGCTGCAAATTAGCCCAGGAGCACACACTGGGAGGAAAATATCTGTCCTCCCAGACCATACCCTTCACTGTGTCACAATATGTATTTTGTTATTTTATTGTTCAGTAAATAATTCACTTTATAATTAATTTGTGACTCTGAGAATTGTATTCAGATTTGGGTGTGCTTACTATATAACATTATTTCCTCAGACAAAATCATGATTTAAAAAAAAAATTGCTCGTGGTCGTAAAGGAAAAAAAAAAATATATATAAAATTGGCATCTCTTTAATCATACTGACCAGCAGAATAAAGATAACTTGTCTTTTTTCCTGCATGTAGCAATAACAAGACCCAGTAAGTAATGGCTGGAGTGCTGCCTTTTCTTTATCAGGCTTTCCAAAAAGGGAAATAAAAAGTGATCAAAAAGTTGTATGTGCATCAAAATAGAATCAATAATAATGGTAACTCATCCTGCAGAAATATAAGCCCTCACAAAGCTCAGTTGAAAGAAAAATAAACGTATAGTGATCTGAAATTTGCTGTACTACTACCCCAAAGGCTGTTTGATAGCACCATGGTCCCCGTAAACCAATCCATCAAAATCTGAGCTGCAAAAGCCAAAAGGTGGTCTTTTCCTTCTGAACCCTTTATAGTATTTCAGTACCAAGTAGAAGCCACCTAACAATTTAAAGGGTGTGGTGTGTCTCAGATAGCACGAGTTTGGCCCAAGATATTGGGCACTGAAATGCCATATCTGCTTAAAACTTTCAAATTTTAAAAGTTCGTAAAATCAGTTTTAAATAGTTTGATTGGTGCCGTTTTTGAAATAGGGGCCATTGATGTCTGTTCTTTTCCTAATTTCTCTGTCCTGTTCACTGAGATTTAAGCACATAGTCAGTTCCATCTTTCAACTGCCACCAGCTGCAGCAGAAAGGACACACACCCTGAGAAAGGACATGCCCTCTGAGCTTACAGTTTAAAATAAATATACCTAAACAAATGGAGCAATGAATGGGGAGATCGCTGGATCCATGTGAGGTACAGGGCTGGCTAAAGAGGTTGTCATGTACTAGATTATGCATGATTTTCATGTTTTACATTAATCATTGGATAACCCCTTTAACCCCTTAGGGACACAGCCTTTTTACACCTTAGGACCAGGCCATTTTTTGAAAATCTGACCAGTGTCACTTCAAGTGCTGATAACTTTAAAACGCTTTGACTTATCCAGGCCATTCTGAGATTGTTTTTTCGTCACATATTGTACTTCATGACACTGGTAAAATAAAGTTAAAAAAATATTTTTTTTTGCATAAAAAAAAGTCAAATTTACCAAAAATTGGGAAAAATTTGCAAATTTCAAAGTTTCAGTTTCTCTACTTCTGTAATACATAGTAATACCCCCAAAAATTGTGATGACTTAACATTCCCCATATGTCTACTTCATGTTTGAATTATTTTGGGAATGATATTTAATTTTTTGGGGATGTTACAAGGCTTAGAAGTTTAGAAGCAAATCTTGAAATTTTTCAGAAATTTACAAAAACCCAATTTTTAGGGACGAGTTCAGGTCTGAAGTCACTTTGCGAGGCTTACATAATAGAAACCACCCAAAAATGACCCCATTCTATAAACTACACCCCTCAAGGTATTCAAAACTGATTTTACAAACTTTGTTAACCCTTTAGGTGTTGCACAAGAGTTATTGGCAAATGGGGATGAAATTTGAGAATTTCATTTTATTGCCTAATTTTCCATTTTAACCCATTTTTTCCACTAACAAAGCAAGGGTTAACAGTCAAACAAGACTGTATCTTTATTGCCCTGCCTCTGCCGTTTACAGAAACACCCCATATGTGGCCGTAAACTACTGTACGGCCACACAGCGGGGCGTAGAGTGAAAGGTGCGCCGTATGGTTTTTGGAAGCCAGATTTTGCTGGACTGGTTTTTTGACACCATGTCCCATTTGAAGCCCCCTGATGCACCCCTAGAGTAGAAACTCCATAAAAGTGACCCCATCTAAGAAACTACACCCCTCAAGGTATTCAAAACTGATTTTACAAACTTTGTTAACCCTTTAGGTGTTGCACAAGAGTTATTGGCAAATGGGGATGAAATTTGAGAATTTCATTTTTTTGCCTAATTTTCCATTTTAACCCATTTTTTCCACTAACAAAGCAAGGGTTAACAGCCAAACAAGACTGTATCTTTATTGCCCTGACTCTGCCGTTTACAGAAACACGCCATATGTGGCCGTAAACTACTGTACGGCCACACAGCGGGGCGTAGAGTGAAAGGTGTGCCGTTTGGTTTTTGGAAGGCATGTTTTGCTGGACAGTTTTTTTGACACCATGTCCCATTTGAAGCCCCCTGATGCACCCCTAGAGTAGAAACTCCATAAAAGTGACCCCATCTAAGAAACTACACCCCTCAAGGTATTCAAAACGGATTTTACAAACTTTGTTAACCCTTTAGGTGTTGCACAAGATTTAATAGAAAATAGAGATACAATTTCAAAATTTCACTTTTTTGGCAGATTTTCCATTTTAATATTTTTTTTCCAGTTACAAAGCAAGGGTTAACAGCCAAACAAAACTCATTATTTCTGGCCCTGATTCTGTAGTTTACAGAAACACCTCATATGTGGTTGTAAACTGCTGTACGGGCACACGGCAGGGCGCAGAAGGAAAGGAATGCCATACGGTTTTTGGACGGCAGATTTTGCTGGACTGGTTTTTTTGACACCATGTCCCATTTGAAGCCCCCCTGATGCACCCCTAGAGTAGAAACTCCATAAAAGTGACCCCATCTAAGAAACTACACCCCTCAAGGTATTCAAAACTGATTTTACAAACTTTGTTAACCCTTTAGGTGTTGCACAAGATTTAATAGAAAATAGAGATACAATTTCAAAATTTCACTTTTTTGGCAGATTTTCCATTTTAATATTTTTTTTCCAGTTACAAAGCAAGGGTTAACAGCCAAACAAAACTCATTATTTCTGGCCCTGATTCTGTAGTTTACAGAAACACCCCATATGTGGTCGTAAACTGCTGTACGGGCACACGGCAGGGCGCAGAAGGAAAGGAATGCCATACGGTTTTTGGAAGGCAGATTTTGCTGGACTGGTTTTTTTGACACCATGTCCCATTTGAAGCCCCCCTGATGCACCCCTAGAGTAGAAACTCCAAAAAAGTGACCCCATTTTAGAAACTACGGGATAGGGTGGCAGTTTTGTTGGTACAAGTTTAGGGTACATATGATTTTTGGTTGCTCTATATTACACTTTTTGTGCGGCAAGGTAACAAGAAATTGCTTTTTTGGCACCGTTTTTTTTTTTTTTGTTATTTACACCATTCATCTGACAGGTTAGATCATGTGGTAATTTTATAGAGCAGGTTGTCACGGACGCGGTGATACCCAATATGTATACAATTTTTTTTATTTATGTACGTTTTACACAATAATTTCATTTTTAAAACAAAAAAATGTTTTAGTGTCTCCATAGTCTAAGAGCCATAGTTTTTTAAATTTTTGGGCGATTATCTTAAGTAGGGTCTCATTTTTTGTGGGATGAGATGACGGTTTGATTGGCACTATTTTGGGGTGCACATGACTTTTTGATTGCTTGCTATTACACTTTTTGTGACGGAAGATGACAAAAAATGGCTTTTTTTACACCGTTTTTATTTTTATTTTTTTACGGTGGTCATCTGAGGGGTTAGGTCATGTGATATTTTTATAGAGCCGGTGAATACGGACGCGGCGATACCTAATATGTATACTTTTTATTTATTTATGTAAGTTTTACACAATGATTTCATTTTTGAAACAAAAGAAATCATGTTTTAGTGTTTCCATAGTGTAAGAGCCATAACTTTTTCAGTTTTTGGGCGATTATCTTGGGTAGGGTATGATTTTTGCGGGATGAGATAACGGTTTGATTGTTACAATTTTGGCATAGATGCGACTTTTTTGATCACTTTTATTACCTTTTTTGGGAAGTAAGGTGGGCAAAATTCCAATTTCATCATAGTTTTTATTTTTTTATTTTTATGGCGTTCACCGTTCGGGTAAAGTAACATTACCGTTTTATAGATCAGGTCGTTACGGACGCGGCGATACCAAACATGTGTAGGGAATTTTATTTTTTTCATTTTTAATCAGTGATAAATGTGTTTTTTGATTTTTACTTTATTTTTCACTTTTTTCACTTTTTTTTTGACCCAGACCCACTTGGTTCTTGAAGATCCAGTGGGTCTGATGTCTACATAATACAGTACAGTACAATATATAGTACTATACTGTATTTTACACTTTGTCTGAACAGATCTATGCCTTTCAGCACAGATCTGTTCAGCACCATGGACAGCAGGACGCCTGAGAAGGCGTCCTGTTGCCATGGGAACCTTCCCCGTCTGCTCAGTAGTGGCCAGAACTGCGCAGACGGGGAAGGGTAAGGACGGGGCTTGGGGGGGCTGCCTGGGAGCTCTCTCCCTCTCCATTCTGGGGACTGCAAAGGCACAGCAGCCCCCCGATGGGAGAGGGAGGGAGCTCCCTCTTACTGTTAACCTTTTCCATACAGCGGTCCGTACGGACCGCTGTATGGAAAGGGTTAAACGGCTGACATCGCATCACCGATGTCAGCCGTTTATACCAGGGTGCCAGCAATGTGCTGGCACCCTGGTATACCCACTAGACGCCAACGATTACGCAATGGGAGGCGGGCGGGGGATCGCGATCCCGCCTACCGCACCGCCCGCCTCCCGCACCGCCCGCACCGCCCGCAACCCTCCCCCTGCACCTCCCATCGTGCTCGAATAACTCAGGGGTGCAGGGGGAGGGATACTGGAAACAATTTTTAATCCTAAAGTTTCTGATCCCCGCGGTCAGGGACCGCGGGGATCAGAAACTGCAGAAATCGCAGCAAACCGCAGGTCTGAATTGACCTGCGGTTTGCCGCGATCGCCGACATGGGGGGGTCACGGGACCCCCCCGCGCATTTAGCCTAGGTGCCTGCTCAATGATTTGAGCAGGCACCGGGTTCCGATCACTGCCAGCCGCACGGCAGTGATCGAAAATGCACAGGGCGTACATGTACGCCCTGTGTCCTTAAGTACCAGGGCACAAGGGCGTACCTGTACGCCCTGTGTCCTTAAGGGGTTAAAAGCAGAGAAATTCGAATTTAGAAAATGGTAAATTTATTTTTATAAATTAAGGTAAAACATATCGACTTTAATTTACAACTAACATGAGGTACGATGTGTCACAAGAATTTGCTCTCAGAATTGGTTGGATAAGTAAAATTAAATTAAAATTAGGATTTGCAAAATTTGGCTTGGTTAAATGTAAAATGGCAGGTACCGTTTTGCCTAAAAGCGAATTATGAAAACTTTAGATTCATTTGGAAGAAGAACTTGTTTAGAATCTATTCACTCATCTCTGGCTCCATTGCAATGAAGCAGTTTCCTCTTACCATTGTCTAGTAGAAAAGATAAAAAGAAATAGTGGTTCAAAAGTGACATTTCTATTATTATGAATTAATTATTTCTTGTAAAAATTAAATCCAGCATGGCACCGGTCCCCAGAACTGCTCTGTGGTTACTATTAAAATACATGATGTAGACACAAATGAATGAGGAGTCATAAACTTAAATGGCATAGGATAGAATCATAGATATATAATATGCATGGTCAACAGTTACAGCTGTTGGTTGGCTCAAGTAATGTGAGCAGAGATTGCCAAATGAATGTGCTAAATGAGAGTTACTGAATCTGGAAATGATACTTATATGAGAAAAGGGCATTCTCTTTAGAAATAGGTGAGAGCAGTACATATTGGTCAAATAAATTAATAACAAAGAAGACATTGCCTCGCATAGTTCCTAGGGGGAATCACATAGTGGAAAAATAATCTAGAAAGCTTGTGATTGATTCCAAAATGGAAAGCATATAGATAAATCATAGCTTGCATTGATTTAACCAAAATGAACAGTATTCTGCATTTTATAATGATCACTAGAGATGAGCAAAGTTTTGGAAAATTCAATTCGGCCGCTTCGCCAAAGTTCGATAAGGAATTGAATGGGGGACATTTATCAATAATGGCGTAATTTGCGCCAAAAAAATACTAACATTAGAAATCAAAAGTGGTGATTTGCTTCACCTCATATCAAAAGGCGCATTGCACTTTTAAAATGTGACTTTTAAATATAAACTTGATAATCCACCTATTTCTCTCAATTCGCATAATATGCGCCAATTTGATAGCCCCATCCACTTTGACATTTATAGCTTGTGATGCATTCTTTATGGTGAAAGTTTTGGCATTTTATGCCATAATTCTGGTGCAACATAGTTAGTAAATGTCCCCAAATTTGTAACAAATTTATTTGTCACGGATCATTATGTTAAAACCGCATTCAGCCTATCAATTAATGGCTGCTAAGACAGAAGTGCACCCATCTAATGTCTGTTAAAACGCTAGTGCGATATGGCCTTTTGGTAAAAAAAAAAAAAATCACCCATCTCATTCATTTGCTCTCGCAGCGGCAGTCCGCTCCTCTAATGATTGAAAAAGACCTACCAAAGGACCTTCCCTAAGTTTGATGACATCACCTTCAGCAGGTCATTTTCAATCAAGAAAGGAGCGGACTGCCTCTGAGTGAGCAAGTGGATGAAGTGAGTGTTTTTTTTTTCCTGTTCTTTCTAAGACAACTCCAGCCACCATTTTAGGAAAATTCATTCGTTACCACGAAGTGTGAAGAAATTCGGCTTTGTTTAGACTTCCACTTCGGATGCTTCACTTCAGTCAACATGATCACCTATTTAGCACTGTATTTTGCTTTGCCACATTTGATCCATCCTTACATGTTACAAAGTCTATTATGTGACTGTTGCTTGTCTTTTTGCCAACAAACATCAAATAGCCACAAACACTACTACTAAATAAAATTACTTTAAAATAAATGTAATACTGTTGTGCCACACTGTTCACTAACAGATAAATTCTAATATTGCTGGATCTCATTGAAGAGATCCAGTTGGTGTATGGAGGATTTTTACTACAGGTAGTGCTTCTTGGGAAAATAAATCAAAATGTACTCTACTGCAGAATGAAAAAAACTATAAGAGGTGTTATCATTTCCAAAATAGAAAACGTTTTATGACAACTAAAGATGACTAAAATTGCCCAAATACCTTTAAATGCTGTCAGCTCAACACTTGCTCATCCAGCAGCGATGCTTCTCAACCCTTCCACATACATGCATGCTTGGTTCATCCAAGAGGGGAGTAAGCCGCTGTAATACTCCTCTGTTGGCAGCCAATCTCCTGTCTGATCAAAGAATGTTAAACTATCAGTTAAAACATCTTGATATTACCATGTAACCAGTTATGGGTTACACCTATTGATATTCACATAAACTATCTACAGATTTTTAATAATAGTAAAAAATAAAGGTTTTCGTAAAATAATTTTAGTGTATCTAGTCAATAAATCATATGACTACCTAGGTTTTTGCCACTGTTGCGATGGACAAAGTAACTAATCTACAGTATCGTATGCTCACCACTAATCAAATATTTTCTGCGACTATTTTGATCGGAAAATGTTATAACTTTTTTTTGTCGGACAATATACTGAATATCTCTAAGGACTGATATTGAGCCAACTTTAAGGAGTCACGTGCTGTACATCCAAAAAAGAGAGAATTAACCGGACTACAGTGCTAAGGAATAAGGGCAACATAGTTACTACTAAAAAGAAGTTACCATTGATAAATAAACCTAAACACAACTATCTGATGTTCTCATTTTTAGACTTAGTTTGAGTCTAACCTCAGAGACACAAAGGAACTGGGAAAATCTTTAATTTCATATTCCAAACCAGCCAGGCCTATTTGTTTGCTATGAATCACTCATTTCAATAAGGTGAAGACTTGTGTTAATCCTCCATTCATCAGTTGCCTGGGTGCGTGTGAAATGAATCGTGTGGACAAAATAAACCACAGACAGCCGCAATATTCCATTGTCCCTTAAGCTTCTTCAAGGGGCCTCTTCACAGGTACCAAAAAGCCACTATAGACACTTCACATATTTCGGAAGATCCTCCCTTTTTTCACATAACACATTAGTCTATCATTAAAGAAAAGCAGAAAGTAGGCAACAGATGAAGGGAAATCTGAAGTAGACCAAACTAATTCTCTTCACACAGAGAGATAATTGGCAGGGCAGCAGTTTTTTGAAGGGCTGAATTAAATGTATAAATTGTTTTAAAAAAAAAAAGGACAATAATTTGCTGGCATGAACATAATCATTACCTCTGCACCATTTGGAAACTTAATTGATCGACAGGACAAAAATGTTTTTCCCCTTAATTGCTTTCCAACTTTGTCCTGCTAAATGCCCCAATTAAAAGGCAAAAGTGTGGACAGGTTTTTTTTCTTTCATTTTCTTCAATTAATGGCTATGTATCGGAAGAAGAAAAATCATTAGCGTAGTCCTTTCTTTTTCTTTGTTAAAAGTGAAATGCAAAGATCAATGTAGAATGTTTGCTGCCTCTGAGACATCAATAGACGGGACAGAAAGAAAAGTAACAGTTAGATATTCTTAAAAGCAAAAAGTAAATGTGTTGCTACAAAGAATGTATTCAGGACCATTTAAGAATTTTTTCTATTCATAGATGACCAAGAAGTAACACATCATACGGTACATATAGTTAAAGTTATATTTATTGATCACTAAAACTTTCGATCTGTTAATTACGTTTCATTGACTTCACCCTATATCGGCTTCTGTATGATTGGGGGGAGAATAAATTAAGGTTAAATTCACACTGATAATGTTTTACAGACTCTTTTTTATGGTGTGGGATTACGTCCTGCGTGGCTGTTTTATTGTTATTTTTTAGAAATTCGTATGATTAATATCACCTTATTTTCTGGGTGAAAATCTATCTTTGCATAAGTAATAATTAATACATGATAAATGCATTTGGATTGCTCACCGGAATATAACAGGGCCCGGCTGAAACCACTCAGCTGTAATTGTAATATATCACTGAGGAAAAAACCAACTGTGGGTTTCGAAACGCGTCTGATGAAATAAAATATAGCGGAGGAGAAAATAACTTCAAGTAAAAGAAAAAGAATAACGAAACAAAGTCAGAGTCCCTGTCTCCCAAGACCCCATGCGCAAGGAGCAAAGGCACAAGCATCAGCGCATAGCGAGGATCGTAGAGGAGAGACGAACAGCGGAATAGAAGCCACGTATGTATCACACCGTTACCCATTACGTCGATTAAACACACCAGGAAAAGGGTAAGCAACAACTAACCCAAGTGTGTACTATATGTTACATTCGATGGACAACAGTAAGAAAGGGTAACGCAAAGATATTGATACAAAAGACACAAAAGAAAAGACTAATATAGCGCAGGATTGAAGCGCTAAATATAGTCTCCTGCTGATCATATGCATATTGCAACATAAGGGACCAATAACAACGGACTATCATTGCATAAATATACAGCATAAGACACGTATTTACCTCCTATACAACAATGCTATATAATTCCTGTTTTGCATGAGCTCCGGAACAGAAAAAGAGGGACGGTGATTACTATTACCGCAGTGTATGAATACATGAGAATACAAAAAGTGCGCACAAGTTTGAATGAATTTATTTTATGAATTTGTTTTATTTTACTATATTTGATGAATGTTGAATGTATTGTTTTTTTTTTATAAATTGATATTTTATAAGAGGTAGAACCGGCTATTTGCTTAATAATTAATAAATGATGACTTAAACAATACCACATTGTTTGAAGAAGTGAAGTGATGTAAATTAAAGTCAACTTTTCACCAGTTTCTTCATTTATTTAGATTGGCTGAAAACCAAATGCACCTCAAAAGTGTGGATTTTTGCCTAAATTCTTTTTGTAATTATAGGCAGCACAGTGGCTTTCCCTGGTGCCTTAACAGCACTGGGGTCCTGGGATTGATTCCAACCAAAGGGAACATCTGCATGGAATTTGTATATTCTCCTTGTGTCTCTATAGGTGTACTCTAATTTCCTTACACACACACCTTGGAGTGTCAGCTCCACTGAGGACAGTGAGTGATGGCAACGTCTATTTACAATCTGGGTTGTCTTTATGATTTAGCTACTCTAAATAGAATTTAGATAGATAGACAGAATATCTAATAAAATAGTTAATATATCGTATGTCCACTTTATGTTAGCATAATTTTTCAACCATATATTTTTCCATTTATTTTTCAATGAAGTAAAAGCTTTAGGTATGTCACAGAAATGAATACAAACGAAGGTGAAATTTAAAAGTTACATTTTTTTTCAATTTCATTAATTTTTTTGCAATGCAACATAAAAGGGAAATCAAACTCAATTTTTATTACTCTGATTCTGCAGTTTTTACAAATAACTCATATCTGGCCCCAGAGTGTTATTTGGCCCAAATACCAAATTCAGAAACAAAGGTGCACCTTCTAGATTTTAAGGCTCCTTCAGTGACAGACTGCTGCATCCTAGGATAAGGAACGCTATCGGAGGTCCTTCCTCCCAGCGGCTGTTAGGATTTATAACCACCACTGTTCACAGAAACCCAGTAGTGAATTGTTTAAGTAAATTCTGTGTTATGTTTTTCTTGTATTTTACTCTTTAATTTTTAATTACTCTTATTTTGCTCCTGTTGTGAATGTGATTGCTGCTATTATGCCAAAATCTCCTCACTGAGGGAAAATAAAGGGATTTTCTTCTTCTTTTCAGGCAGCATATCAGGTTTGCAGCAACTGTTAAGTGCCAAAACATAACACACCCTCAAAAGACCAAATTTTGGAAGCTACACCACTCAAGGAATGAATCTAGGCATGTTGTAAGCATTTTGACCCTACAGGTGATTTATACAATTGGGGCGTAAAAATAAAAAATGACATGTTTCCAATACTATGTAGTTTTAGATCAACATTTTTCATGTTCACAACGGTTAACAGGAGAAAGAAAAACACACAAATTTCTACGTAATTTCTTCTGATTACAAAAATACCCCAGATGGAAGGGATTAGAAATGAACATCATTTGGCTTTTGAAACACAGATTTTGCTGGAATGGTTTTTGGGTGTCATGTTCCATTTGTACCGCCCCTGAGGTACCAGTATATTGGAAACCCCAAAATATTACCCCATCTTGGAAACCTCATTCCACCCCTAGGGATATGGATCTAAAGATATTTTTGACCACACAGTTGTTTCATAGATTTTATAAACATTGGGCTATGAAAATGACAAAAAAATAAAAAAATTTCAAAAGTACATTACATTTTCTCCATATTTTACACTGGAACGTTTTTTTTATGTCTTATTACTTTTGCATCATAAACATTTTTTTTATCGCTTTTTATTCCTTTTTTGGAGTGGCAATGTAATCATATAGTAATGGCAATTCTGTCAAATATTTTTATGATGTTAGTTATATAGCTTTTTTATGTTTTACTACTTTTGCGTCATGAAATCATATTTCATGAATAATCATTTGCATTTTGCATTGCCATATTTTAAGACCAATATTTTAATTCCATTTAGGCAGCTGTATGAGGGCTTGTTTTTTGAGGAACAAGCTTTGGCTTTTATTGGCACAACTTTAGAGTACATACAGTATGACTGTTGTTTACTTTTAATACCATTTTTCGGAGGTGAGGAGACTAAAAGCAACAATTCTGTTATTGTTTTGCTCATTTTTTTACGACTTCATTTTGAGGGATAAGTAACACAATCTTCATATAGATCAGGTCTTTGCAAATGTGGCAATACTAATTATGTGTAGTTCATTTTATTGTTCCAGTTTTTACCAATAATAAAAGACCCTGATGGATTTTTTGCGATTCTGGCATTAGTCACAGCAAACATGTGAGTCGTGCTGTGACCCCATTCTTTCCTATGGCTGTCCTGCTACACTGATTCTTGGTCATGTGACACCTGTCACGCCCAAGATTGCCATATAGCCATAGCCTAAGTACAGATTAGAGTCAGACAAAACTGTCTAATTAGTGCTGCCAGTGGCAGAATGTAAGGTCACATACCCCCAACTGGTAAAAGCCAGTTAGCAATTCAGGCGGAGAGCAACCTGACCCATTCATTTCTACAGGGCCATGCGTACATCCGTTTTATATGCAAATTCGTGTGACAGTTTCCCAAATTAAAGATCATGTCCTATTCTTGTCTGTATTGTAGACGAAAATAGTCCTTTCTATTGATAGGAGTGAGGAGAATGCAGAATGCACAGAGCACATATCTGTATTTTGCAGATACTATGTTTTCAGACATGGCCTAGTGGATGAAGCCTAGGGTATATATATATATATATATATATATATATACACACATTTTTATTTATTTTTTCTGAAATACAGCAACTGTGTTTCTATGCTTTAGATCTAGATATATTCTATCCATCCCATCATAGCCCTAAACAGTAGGGGTGTTTATGAGATTATATTGGTTTAAAAGGATTATGTGCTTACACCGTCATTATATTTAGTTGTTTTTGTTTTTTTCGGGGAGGGGGGTATAAGACTGATCTGTATGCTGCTCCATTTACTACTTATGTCCATTAGAATATCAAGACACAGAAACCAAGAGCTAAAAAAAACACCAATAGATTTCAAAACTTTGTTATTTTGGTGTAATTAAAACCATTAAGCCATTAGCAGTGGAGGATATGTTCTTATTGTATATGGCACCAATTTTATGCATATCTATTGGGATTAAACAATAGAAAAAAAAAGATTGTCTTCTTTTGTAATTGGAAATAATTACACCAATCAATATATGTATTTATATGCACATTTATTAAGACCAGCTTTTTTAGATACCTGTCTTAATAAAGGCCCTGCTCTGGCGGTGGATCCGCTGAAGTTATGAAGAGGCGCTAGCCTCTCCAAAACTTCAGCGCATCCAGTTCTAAATGTAAGACAGCTTCCTAACTGTCTTACATTTAGACCATTTTCTGCATCTAAAACAGGCATAGAAAATGGTAAATGAGACGGGCCTGCTGGCCTGTCCCCTTCCTCGCCCATGCCCACAATTTTAGACCTGGCATGAATGGGGCGAAGTCACAGATAGTAGCAAAACTAACCGTTGCGCCATAATCCGCACCTGAAATGCGCCTAATTTAGGCATATTTCAGTATAGTAAATGACCCCCATAAACTTGCTTTGGAGTTTTAAACCATAGACTACCTGCATAATTTACTGTATTTTTCACCTTTAGCTTACCCAACACAGCAGGATCTACTCCAGATTCAATGGGGCTTGTTTTATCCAAAAAGAGTCATTTTTAACGTATCTTCACACATAACATTATGCAAAAGAGTATCTACATGTTCTGTTTTTTCCTCTTCAAAAGCATTTCCTATTCTTTGATATGGCTTTTAATAATAACCCTCAATGCAATTTGCTATTAGATAAGCATCTAACCCTAAATGCTAGTATTTGCCATTACTTCCTCTCGGGGTAGTGCATTCCATAGTTTGACTGCTCTAACTGTAAAGAATCCTTTACTATGTTGATATCTAAATTGCCTGTCCCCTTGTAAAGTTCTTGGAAAGAACAAAATCCTGTTCCAGTTCTTTGTACTGACCACACATGTATTTATACATGTAAATGAGATCATCGCTAAGCTGCCTTCTTTCCAAACTGAGCAAGCCCAATTTTTTTAAGCTTCTCATTATAACTTAGACCATCCCATTTAATAATCTGCTCTCCCATCTCTGAGCACTTTCTAGCTCTCCTATATCCATTATGGTATTTGGAGCCCAAAACTGAACCCATCTGAACTCATCTACCACCCTACTCGTGCTCTCCGTTCTGTTAGCGACCTAAGATTAATAACCTCCATAATTCGTACCTCTCACTCCCGTCTTCAAGACTTTTCTCGAGCTGCATCTACTCTCTGGAATACTCTGCCCCAGAATACTAGGTCAATCCACAACTTCTCCACCTTCAAACGTGCCTTAAACACATCTTTTCAGGTAGGTTTATCAAGCTACCTAAACTGACTATTCCCCGACTAACCCTCCCCCCACCAACTCCTCTGGCCTAAACTCAATCCTCTAGTAGTTCCAAGCCCGAAGCAGATCATCCAGCACCACTCCTGTCAGTTCAATAATGGCTCAAATGTGTCACCCCCAATTCCTCATAGATTGTAAGCTCTTGCGAGCAGGGCCCTGACTCCTAGTGTTTCAGTTGCATATTATCCAGTTATTTTTGTTTTGTATATGAACCCTATGAACTTGTAAAGCGCTGCAGAATATTGAAGCGCTATATAAATACATTTTATGATTATTATTTGGCATTACAAGGGGTTTATAAAAGGGTAATATTACATTGGGATCACAGGCTTTTATCTCCCTTTTTTACACCCTAAAATCATTTTTGCTTTTGCAGCTGCTGCACAGGAAGGCTTACTAAATCTTGACATAGCACATGGGTACCCTGTACCCATGTGCTATGCCAGGATTAGTTGAGCGGAGCAGCTCCTGCTTCCGCCTGCTTAGCTAAGCTAAAGCTGATATGCAGTTATATAATACGGTTAAAAAAAGACATACGTCCATTAGGTTCAACGAAGGTGGGGATGCAAATCCCAAAAGGAATTGAGACTCTACACGTTTTCATAAGCATTGTTTTTTACTTTTAAGAATTCATCTAAACCCTTTTTGAAACTGTCCACTGTTCCTGCTGTGACCACGTCCTTAGAAAATCTATTCCACAGCTTCACACTTCTTACAGTAAAGAAGCTTTGACGCTTCCGGAGACTGAACTTTTTCCTCTCCAATTGGAGGCAGTGCCCCCTTGTCTTTTGAGCGCATTTTACATGGAACAGCTTTTTACCATATTTTTTGTATGGCCCATTTATATATTTGTATAGGTTAATCATGTCCCCCCTTAGACGTCTCTTCTCAAGACTAAATTAATTTAATTTTTTTAATCTTTCTTTATAACTAAGACCCTTCATTTCCCAGTTTAGTCGCTCTCCTCTGTACTTTTTCCATCTGCAGTGTGTCCTTTCTATGGACTGGATGTCATTTAATCTACCATCTACACCCAAATCCTTCTCTATAAGTGACTCTCCCAGTGCTACATCACCTAGGACATATGAAGCACAGAGGTTATTACTACCAAGATGCATAATTTTATATTTGTCCACATTGAACTTAACCCCTTAGCGCAGAACGCCGTACATGTACGGCGGGGGATGCATTGCCAGAATGCATTCCGCCTTACATGTACGGCAGGATGATCGGGCGGGCACCGGAGCGGTGCGCACCCGATCACTGGAGGGGTCCGGCAGTCCCTGGTAGCCGGGCCCCTGCTGTATCCGCCGGCATCGCTGTTTACAGCGATGCCGGCGGATTAACCCTTTCTATGCCGCGGTCCGCGCGGACCGCGACATAGAAGTTGTTTGCGGCAGGTGAGTGATCGCATCGAGTCCCCGCGCTGCTGTGGCGGGGACCCGATGCGTGACAAGGCAGCCCGATGCCGTGCAGAGGCTGCCCAATGCCCTGCACGGCATCGGGAACTGCCTTCTACGGGAGCCGAGGAGATCCAGCCTCAGGCTGGGTCTCCTAGGCAACCAGTTAGTGTATGACTCAATGTCATACACTAACAGGCAATGCATTACAATACAGATGTATTGTAATGCATTGCAGAGGGGATCAGAGTGGGATAGAAATAAAGTTTTAAAAAAAGTTAAAAAAAAAGTGTTTGGAATAAAAAAATAAAGTTTCAAGTAAAAAAAAAAAAAAAAAAAGCCCCATTCCCCTGATTTTCTAATAAAAAATTGAAAAAAAAAGAAAAAACACACATATTAGGTATCGCTGCGTCCGTAACGAACGGCTCTATAAATATATTACATGATCCACCCCATCCGATAGGCACCATAAAAAATAAAAAATAAAAACTGTGTATAAAAAAGCCATTTTTGTCAACTTACATCACTAAAAGTGCAACACCAAGCGATCAAAACGGCGTATGCCCCCCAAAATAGTACCAATCTAACCGTCACCTCATCCCACAAAAAATGAGCCCCTACATAGTACAATCGCCCAAAAACTGAAAAAACTATGGCTCTCAGACTATGAAGACACTAAAACATTTTTTTTTTTTTTCAAAAATGAAATCATTGTGTAAAACTTAAATAAATAAAAAAAATATTTATATATTGGGTATTGACGCGTCCGTATTAACCTTCTCTATAAAAATATCACATGACCTAATCCCTCAGGTGAATACCGTAAAAAAAAAATTAAAAAAACGGTGTAAAAAAAGCCATTTTTTGTCATCTTACATCACAAAAAGTGTAGTAGCAAGCGATCAAAAAGTCATACGCACCCCAAAATAGTGCCAATCAAACCGCCATCTCATCCCGCAAAAATCATACCCTACCCAAGATAATCGCCCAAAAACTGAAAAAACTATGGCTCTCAGACTATGGAGACACTAAAACATGATTTTTTTTGTTTCAAAAATGAAATCATTGTGTAAAACTGACAAATAAAAAAAAAGTATATATATTAGGTATCACTGCGTCCGTAATAACCTGCTCTATAACAATATCACATGATCTAACCCCTCAGGTGAATACCGTAAAAAATAAAAAATAAAAACTGTGTAAAAAAAGCCATTTTTTGTCACCTTAGATCACAAAAAGTGTAATAGCAAGCGATCAAAAAGTCATACGCACCCCAAAATAGTGCCAATCAAACCGTAATCTTATCCCGCAAAAAATGAGACCCTACCTAAGATAATCGCCCAAAAACTGAAAAAACAATGGCTCTCAGTCTATGGAGACACTAAAACATGATTTTTTTTGTTTCAAAAATGAAATCATTGTGTAAAACTGACATAAATAAAAAAAAAGTATATATATTAGGTATCACTGCGTCCGTAATAACCTGCTCTATAAAAATATCACATGATCTAACCCCTCAGGTGAATACCGTAAAATATAAAAAATAAAAACGGTGTAAAAAAAGCCATTTTTTTGTCACCTTAGATCACAAAAAGTGTAATAGCAAGCGATCAAAAAGTCATATGCACCCCAAAATAGTGCCAATCAAACAGTCATCTCATCCCGAAAAAAATGAGCCCCTACACAAGACAGTCGCCCAAAAAATAAATAAAACTATGGCTTTCAGAATGTGGAGACACTAAAGAATCATTTTTTTTTTCAAATGCTTTGTTATGTAAAACTGAAACAAACAACCAAAAAAAGTTGTCATATTTGGTATTGTCGCGTCCGTGACAACCTGCTCTATAAAAGTACCACATGATCCAACCTGTCAGATGAATGTTGTAAATAACAAAAAATAAAAATGGTGCCAACACAGCAATTTTTTGTTACTTTGCCTCACAAAAAGTGTAATATAGAGCAACCAAAAATCATATGTACCCTAAAATAGTACCAACAAAACTGCCACCCTATCCCGTAGTTTCTAAAATGGGGTCACTTTTTTGGAGTTTCTACTCTAGGGGTGCATCAGGGGGGCTTCAAATGGGACATAGTGTAAATAAACCAGTCCAGCAAAATGTGCCTTCTAAAAGCCACACGCCGCACCTTTCCCTCTACGCCCTACTGTGTGCCCGTACAGTAGTTTACGGCCACATATGGGGTGTTTCTGCAAACGACAGAATCTGGGCAATAAATATAGACTTTTGTTTGGCTGTTAACCCTTGCTTTGTTACTGGAAAAAATGGAGTAAATAAAAAATTTGGCAAAAAATTTAAATTCTCGAATTTCATCTCCATTTGCCAATAACTCTTGTGGAACACCTAAAGGGTTAACAAAGTTTGGAAAACCAGTTTTGAATACCTTGAGGGGTGTAGTTTCTTAGATGGGGTCACTTTTATGGAGTTTCTACTCTACGGGGGCTTCAAATGGGACATGGTGTAAATAAACCAGTCCAGCAAAATCTGCCTTCTAAAAGCCACACGCCGCACCTTTCCCTCTACGCCCTACCGTGTGCCCGTACAGTAGTTTACGGCCACATATGGGGGGTTTTTCTGCAAACTACAGAATCTGGGCAATAAATATAGACTTTTGTTTGGCTGTTAACCCTTGCTTTGTTACTGGAAAAAATGGAGCAAATAATAAATTTGGCAAAAAATGTAAATTCTCGAATTTCATCTCCATTTGCCAATAACTCTTGTGGAACACCTAAAGGGTTAACAAAGTTTGTAAAACCAGTTTTGAATGCCTTGAGGGGTGTAGTTTCTTAGATGGGGTCACTTTTATGGAGTTTCTACTCTAGGGGTGCATCAGGGGGGCTTCAAATGGGACATGGTGTAAATAAATTAGTCCAGCAAAATCTGCTTTCCAAAAACCACACGCCGCACCTTTCCCTCTACGCCCTACCGTGTGTCCGTACAGTAGTTTACGGCCACATGTGGGGTGTTTCTGCAAACTACAGAATCAGGGCAACCCATATTGAGTTTTGTTTGGCTGTTAACCCTTACTTTATTGCTGTAAAAAATGGGTTAAAATTGAAAATTTTCCAAAAAATAGAAATTTCTAAATTGTTTCTCCATCTGCCATTAACTCTTGTGGAACACCTACAGGGTTAACAAAGTTTGTAAACCCAGTTTTGAATACCTTGAGGGGTGTACTTTCTTAGATAGAGTCACTTTTTTGCAATTTCTATTCTAGGGGTACAAGGGGGGGGGCTTGAAATGGAACATGGTATAAACAAAACCAGTCCTGCAAAATCTGCCTTGCAAAACCCATATGGTATTCCCCTCCTTCTATGTCCTCCCGTTTGGCCAAACAGTAGTTTACGACCACATATGGGGTATTTCTGCAAACTACAGAAGCAGGGCAACCCATTTTGAGTTTTGTTTGGCTGTTAACCCTTACTTTATTGCTGTAAAAAATGGGTTAAAATTGAAAATTTTCCAAAAAATAGAAATTTCTAAATTGTTTCTCCATCTGCCATTAACTCTTGTGGAACACCTACAGGGTTAACAAAGTTTGTAAACCCAGTTTTGAATACCTTGAGGGGTGTACTTTCTTAGATGGAGTCACTTTTTTGCAATTTCTATTCTAGGGGTACAAGGGGGGGCTTGAAATGGAACATGGTATAAACAAAACCAGTCCTGCAAAATCTGCCTTGCAAAACCCATATGGTGTTCCCCTCCTTCTATGTCCTCCCGTTTGGCCAAACAGTAGTTTACGACCACATATGGGGTATTTCTGCAAACTACAGAAGCAGGGCAACCCATTTTGAGTTTTGTTTGGCTGTTAACCCTTACTTTATTGCTGTAAAAAATGGGTTAAAATTGAAAATTTTCCAAAAAATAGAAATTTCTAAATTGTTTCTCCATCTGCCATTAACTCTTGTGGAACACCTACAGGGTTAACAAAGTTTGTAAACCCAGTTTTGAATACCTTGAGGGGTGTACTTTCTTAGATGGAGTCACTTTTTTGCAATTTCTATTCTAGGGGTACAAGGGGGGGCTTGAAATGGGACATGGTATAAACAAAACCAGTCCTGCAAAATCTGCCTTGCAAAACCCATATGGTGTTCCCCTCCTTCTATGTCCTCCCGTTCGGCCAAACAGTAGTTTACGACCACATATGGGGTATTTCTGCAAACTACAGAAGCAGGGCAACCCATTTTGAGTTTTGTTTGGCAGTTAACCCTTGTTTTTTTCCAGGAAAAAATTGATTATATTGGAAAATTTTCCCAAAAATCAAAATTCTTAAAATGTATGTCTTTTTGCCATGAAGTCTTGTGGAAGACCTAAAGGGTTAAAAAAGTTTGTAAAAACAGTTTTGAATACCTTGAGGGGTGTAGTTTCTAGAATGGGGTCATTTTTGGGAGGTTTCTATTATCTAAGCCTCACAAAGTGACTTCAAACCTGAACTGGTCCATAAAAAGTGGGATTTTGAAGATTTCTGAAAAATTTCAAAATTTGCTTCTAAACTTCTAACCCTTGTAACATCCCCAAAAAATAAAATATCATTCCCAAAATGCTATAAACATGAAGTAGACATATGGGGAATGTAAAGTCATCACAATTTTTGGGGGTATTACTATGTATTACAGAAGTAGAGAAACTGAAACTTTGATATTTGCTAATTTTTCCAAATTTTTGGTAAATTAGGTATTTTATTATGCAAAAAAATTAATTTTTTTGACTTTATTTTACCAGTGTCATGAAGTACAATATGTGACGAAAAAACAATCTCAGAATGGCCTGTATAAGTAAAAGCGTTTTAAAGTTATCAGCACTTAAAGTGACACTGGTCAGATTTGCAAAAAATGGCCTGGTCCTTAAGGTGAAAATGAGCCTGGTCCTTAAGGGGTTAATTTGCCAAGTTGATGCCCAATCACTCAAAGTGTTCAAGTTAGCTTGTAGTCTATGGACATCTTCCCTAGACTGTACAGTTCTACACAGCTTAGTGTTATCTGCAAAAATAGATATGGTGCTATTAATTCCGTCCTCAATATCATTAATAAATAAATTAAATTTAAAAAAGGGCCCAGCACTGAACCTTGGGGTACACCACTTATAACCTGGGACCATTCTGAATAGGAATCATTGACCACAACTCTCTGGACACGGTCCTTCAGCCAGTTTTCAATTCAATTACAAACTATACTTTCCAAGCCTATAGACCTTACTTTACCTATTAAGCATCTATGAGGGACAGTATCAAAAGCCTTTGCAAAATCCAGAAACACTACATCCACAGCCGCCCCTCTGTCCAGGCTACTACTCACCTCCTCATAGAAACAAATCAGGTTAGTCTGACAACTTCTGTCCTTGGTAAACCCATGTTGGTTATCACTTATAATATTATATGCAGTCACATACTCCTGTATATAGTCCCTTAAGAGTCCTTCAAACATTTTTCCCACTGCAGAAGTTGAACTAACTGGTCTATAATTACCTGTGGAGGACCTTGGTCCTTTTTTGAATATGGGCACCACGTTTGCCTTGCGCCAATCACTTGGCACTGTACCAGTCCATAGAGAATCCTTAAAAATTATAAACAGGGGCACAGCAATGAGTGAACTGAGCTCTTTAAGCACTCTTGGGTGCAATCCATCTGGACCCAGAGCCTCACATTTACTCTATTTAACTTCTCTTGGACCAGATCTACAGTTAGCCAAGTGAGTATATTACTGGATGTACTAACAGCCCCGGCGCCACAGATATCAGCTCCTTTCTCTTCTTTTGTATATACAGAGCTAAAATACCTATTTAGAATCTCTGCCTTTTCCTTATCTTCAGTGACTACCCCACCTTTACCATTATTTAGGAGACCTACCTGCTCAGACCTAGGTTTTTAGCATTTATATATTTAAAAAAGTTTTGGGATTTGTTTTGCTTTCTTTTGCTACCTGCTGTTCGTTTTGTATCTTTGCTAATTTTATCTCCTTTTTGCAGATTTTATTAAGCCTTATGTAATCGGCAAACGCTACAGCTGACCTTTCAGATTTAAAATTAAATGCCCTCTTTTTTTTTTTATTGCAGTTTTTACAGTAGCTGTAAGCCATGAGGGGTTTAATTTTAGCCGTTTATACTTGTTACCAAAAGGGATACATTTTTAGTGCAATTACTCAATGTGGATTTGAAGCTTTCCCATTTATCCTCAGTATTAGGCCTCATGCACACGACCGTTGTGTGCATCCGTGGCTGTTTTTCCGTTTTCTGTGATTTTCTGCGGACCTATTGACTTTCAATGGGTTAGTTGAAAACTCGGAAAATGCACCGTTGTTCATCCGCGGCCGTGATCCATGTTTCCTGTCCGTCAAAAAAATAAGACCTGTCCTATTTTTTTGACGGACAACGGTTCACTGACCTATTCAAGTCAATGGGTCCGTGAAAAAACACGGATGCACACAAGATTGTCATCTGCGTCAGTGATCCGTGTCTGTAGGCTACTTTCATACAGACAGATCCGAAGATCCGTCTGCATAAAAGCTTTTTCAGATCTAAGTTTTCACTTCGTGAAAACTCAGATCTGACAGTATATTCTAACACAGAGGCGTTCCCATGGTGATGGGGACGCTTCAAGTTAGAATGTACTACGAACTATGTACATGACTGCCCCCTGCTGCCTGGCAGCACCCGATCTCTAACAGGGGGCTGTGATCAGCACAATTAACCCCTTCCCTCCCCAGTTTTAATTTCATTGGTGGCCAGTGTGGCCCCCCTCCCTCCCTCTACTGTATTAATTTCATTGGTGGCCAGTACGCCCCCCCAAATTAATTTTATTGGTGGCCAGTGCGGCCTCCCCTCTCCCCCCCCCCCCCATCATTGGTAGCAGCTGAGAGTTTAATCGCTGGGGCTCCGATCGGTAACCATGGCAACCAGGACGCTACTGCAGTCCTGGTTGCCATGGTTACTTAGCAATATTAGAAGCATTATACTTACCTGCTGCGATGTCTGTGACCGGCCGGGCGCTCCCCCTACTGGTAAGTGACAGGTCTGTGCTTTAAGCAATGAACACAGGAGGGAAGGGGAACAGTAACTGGGCCTGGAAACTAGCCCTAACTAACTATTAATATGAATAGACCCTGAAGGTAGGAATATTCATATGCAGGATAACTGTTTTTTTTTTATCCCTATTAGGCCCTGGAAAAGGTTAGGACCAGTGACAACCCATTCCTCCCCAGATGGATGAATGGAAGTCTCTGTCTCAGGCCCAGATACAAACAGGGAATATAACATAAACAAACGCGACACTTAACTTCTGTAAAGACGGACGAGCAGGAACACCAGAGACAAACTCACACCAGCTCAGCCAAACCCAAATGAAGCTATCTACCGCATAGTCAGAAGGGTGGGGTCAGACTATAAAGGGTAGAAGTGATGACCACTGAGCAACAGCTGAGAAAAGGGAAGTGGTCATTAACCCTATCAACACTAAATCAAGAGAAATCAAGGAGGTTGTTAGATTTCTCCATGCTCAGCGAATCTCCTTGATTTCCTGACATCAGTCACCTGAGGGATGTTGACACCAGCCATGTCTCAGCCACACCAACTACATCTATGTGTTTTTCTAGTACCATAGCCTCCAGCTCCACCATTTTTCTAGCTAGACTTCTGGCATTTGTGAAAATACATTTTAAATTACTATTACCTGTAAAGTGAATATCTGGGATTTTTTGATTACTTTGGTTGATTTTTGTATGCAACAGGTTCTTGTTACCAGCAGTTCTATTTTTCATAGATGTATAGTTATGCCCAGTCTTCTCCCTATTTTCCTCACTAACCCCAGCACCCACTTAATCTCCCACTGTCCCCTTCTAAAACCCACTCTCTATCTACATTATTTACACCCTTATTAGTATGCCACCCCCCCCCCCCCGAGATCTCAGTTGAAAAGCCATTTTATAACCATTTATAACCATTAAGGTGCAGCCCATCCCTACTGTAGAGCCTGTAACCGACAGAGAAGTCGGCCCAGTTCTCCATGAATCCAAACCCTTCCTTCCTGCACCAGCTTCTGAGCCACTTATTTAACTCCCTAAGCTCCCGTTGTCTCTCTGGTGACGCTTGTGGCACTGGTAGTATTTCTGAAAACACTACCTTGGAGGTCCTGGACTTGAGCTACCTAGTTCCCTAAAATCTTTTTAAGGACCTTCCATCTCCCACTGACTTTGTCATTGGTGCCAATGTGTACCATGACCGCCGGGTCTTCCCCAGCCCCACCCAGCAATCTGTCAATCTGATCCGCAATATGCCAAACCCGAGCACCCGGCAGACAACATACTGTTCGACATTCACGGTCTCGGTGACAGATGACCCTGTCTGTCCTCCTAATAATAGAGTCCCCTACCACCAGAATCTGTCTAACCTTTGCTGCACTCCTTTTCCCATCCTCCCTGTAACGGTCATCCTCCTGGTTGCTAGGAGAAACGCCCTGCTGCAGTGTTGATCGCCCTGGGCTATCATCCCTAATATCAGCCAAACAGGCATATTTACTAGGGCGTTCCAGTTCAGGACTAGCCTCCCTGGCACTTTTCCCTCTACCCCTTCTTCCTACATTAATCCAACTGCTCATCTGATATTCCTGATCTTGCCCTCCTCCTCCCACCTCCATTTCACTGACCCCAGTCAGTGCCTGCACAGTGAGGTCTAAGCCTTCTCCATGTCTGCAATGCCCCTAAGTGTTTCAAGCTGCTTATTTAGATCCAAGATCTGGTCCTCCAAATATGCAACATGATTGCATCTAGTGGAAATGTATTCACCCTCGAAAGGCTCTTCAAGGCACGCATACATTGCACAGGACACACACTTAGTGGCATTGTCCATGGAGCACATGTTTAAATGGGGATGAACAGTAAAGTAGGAAAACAGTAAATATGAGTTAGAGTTGGAGGACTAGCTAGAATCAAGCCAACAACACATAAGGAAATTCTATCAGACCTTAGTTTCTTGCTCCTTGTCCTAAACTCTGGTTCTTTAAAGGGAATCTGTCACTAGCAATTTAGCAAAAAACATTTTTCATGAATCCATGTGTAATAAAGTACCTTATTTCCAGATGTCTTGTTCTTTTTATTGTGAGTCTTGTCATTTCTTCCAAAAAACGCTTCTTATGATATGCAAATGAAGTTGTAAGGAGCCCAGAGGGGCGTTATTCTTTCTCCACGGTGCCCAGGAACGCCCCTCTGAAGTGCCGTGCCCGCCTAAATTTGAAAACGAATAACTCCTCCAAGCTCAGCTAACTCGCCTCCCAGAGGCGCGGCTAAGTGCTCAACACCCCCCCCCCAGCACCGCGCTCTGCGGCAAACACCCCGATCCTCCTCTCGCCCGCATCCGAAATCCTGCCTGCGCCTGCACTATGATAAGACGACTGAGGGCAACAGCTTCAACATCGTCACTGGGCATGCGCCGATCCCTGTGATGTGTTTGCTGTTTTCGCGAGAGGATGATTTTTTGGAAGAAATGACAAGACTCACAATAAAAAGAACAAGACATCTGGAAATAAGGTACTTTATTACACATGGATTCATGAAAAAAAAATTTGGCTAAATTGCTAGTGACAGATTCCCTTTAAACACCACTGAATCAGCAGGTACTTGGTGCAGCAAGCCGCAGGTACAGTTCTCTTAGCTTAGCGGAGCAGGCACAATGTGCGCTTCTGTCTGTACTTCCTGCACTGTGGCCCCAATTGAAAAACTGTAGAAGTCAGCGATGTACAGAAAAGTACATTTTAAGCGCACAGGGAAAGGTGTGCTTTGGGGGGGGGGGGGGAGTCAATTAAAAACATACAATACATTAATAAAGTATATTACAAAAACTGTTATTATGACATTAGGGACATTTTAACAAAAAGTTTAAAAGTTTAGTTACTCTTTAAAATTTATCTGCTACTTTTTTGCCCATGCTGCTATCTTATCTAGATCATTCTCTAATATTTTGAGAATGACACAAATATTAGTTTTCACAAAGTTTGCTGCTAAACTGCTTTTAGATCTTTGCTTCAGTTGTTTCTGTGATGTAGTGAAATATAATTACACGCACTTCATATGTTTCAAAGGCTTTTATCGACAATTACATGACATTTATGCAAAGAGTCAGTATTTGCAGTGTTGGCCCTTCTTTTTCAGGACCTCTGCAATTTGACTGGGCATGCTCTCAATCAACTTCTGGGCCAATTCCTGACTGATAGCAACCCATTCTTTCATAATCACTTCTTGGAGTTTGTCAGAATTAGTGGGTTTTTGTTTGTCCACCCGCCTCTTGAGGATTGACCACAAGTTCTCAATGGGATTAAGATCTGGGGAGTTTCCAGGCCATGGACCCAAAATGTCAACGTTTTGGTCCCCGAGCCACTTAGTCATCACTTTTGCCTTATGGCACGGTGCTCCATCGCGCTGGAAAATGCATTGTTCTTAACCAAACTGTTGTTGGATTGTTGGAAGAAGTTGCTGTTGGAGGGTGTTTTGGTACCATTCTTTATTCATGGCTGTGTTTTTGGGCAGAATTGTGAGTGAGCCCACTCCCTTGGATGAGAAGCAACCCCACTCATGAATGGTCTCAGGATGCTTTACTGTTGGCATGACTCAGGACTGATGGTAGCGCTCACCTTTTCTTCTCCGGACAAGCCTTTTTCCTGATGCCCCTAACAATCGGAAAGAGGCTTCATCGGAGAATATGACTTTGCCCCATTCCTCAGCAGTCCATTCACCATATTTTCTGCAGAAGATCAATCTGTCCCTGATGTTTTTTTTGGAGAGAAGTGGCTTCCAAAAGTCTTCGCCTCACTGTGCCCGCAGATGTGCTCACACCTGCCTGCTGCCATTCCTGAGCAAGCTCTGCACTGGTGGCACTCCGATCCCGCACCTGAATCCTCTTTAGTAGACGATCCTGGCGCTTGCTGGACTTTCTTGGACGCTCTGAAGCCTTCTTAACAAGAATATACAGTCATGTGAAAAAATTAGGACACCCTTTGAAAGCATGTGGTTTTTTGTAACATTTTTAATAAAAGGTTATTTCATCTCCGTTTCAACAATACAGAGAGATTAAAGTAATCCAACTAAACAAAGAAAACTGAAGAAAAGTCTTTTCAAGATCTTCTGTAAATGTCATTCTACAAAAATGCCTATTCTAACTGAGGAAAAAGATAGGACACCCTCACATGTATTCCCTCTTAAATTGGCTCAGATCTCACACAGGTATATCACACCAGGTGCACATAATTAGTAGATCGTTACTCTGCATGTTGAATGAGGCTTGCCCTATTTAAACCTCAGACATTTAGTTTGGTGTGCTCCTGACTGTTGAAGTGAGAGTGAGCACCATGGTGAGAGCAAAAGAGCTGTCAGAGGACTTCAGAAAAAAAGATTGTAGCAGCCTATGAGTCTGGGAAGGGATTTAAAAAGATCTCAAAAGATTTTGAAATCAGCCATTCCACTGTCCGGAAGATAGTCTACAAGTGGAGGGCTTTCAAAACAACTGCCAACATGCCCAGGACTGGTCGCCCCAGCAAGTTCACCCCAAGAGCAGACCGCAAGATGCTAAAAGAGGTCTCCAAAAACCCTAAAGTGTCATCTCGAGAACTACAGCAGGCTCTGGCTACTGTTGATGTAGAAGTACATGCCTCTACAATCAGAAAGAGACTGTACAAGTTTAACTTGCATGGGAGGTTTGCAAGGAGGAAACCTTTGCTTTCCAAGAGAAACATCGAGGCCAGACTGACATTTGCCAGAGATAAAGTTGACAAAGACCAGGACTTCTGGAATAATGTTCTTTGGACAGATGAGTCCAAAATTGAATTATTTGGACACAACAGCAGAGGACATGTTTGGCGTAAACCAAACACAGCATTCCAAGAAAAGAACCTCATACCAACTGTGAAGCATGGAGGTGGAAGTGTCATGGTTTGGGGCTGCTTTGCTGCAGCAGGACCTGGTCAGCTCACCATCATAGAATCCACGATGAATTCTACTGTGTATCAGAAGGTGCTTGAAGAACATGTGAGACCATCAGTTAGAAAATTAAAGCTGAAGCGGAACTGGACCATGCAACATGACAATGACCCAAAACATACTAGTAAATCAACCAAAGATTGGCTGAAAAAGAAGAAATGGAGAGTCCTGGAATGGCCAAGTCAAAGTCCAGATTTGAATCCCATTGAGATGCTGTGGGGTGACTTAAAAAGGGCTGTACATGCAAGAAACCCCTCAAACATCTCACAGCTGAAAAAGTTCTGCATTGAGGAGTGGGGTAAAATTTCCTCAGACCGATGTCGAAGACTGGTAGATGGCTACAAGAACCGTCTCACTGCAGTTATTTCAGCCAAAGGAGGTAACACTCGCTATTAGGGGCAAGGGTGTCCTATCTTTTTCCTCAGTTAGAATAGGCATTTTTGTAGAATGACATTTACAGAAGATCTTGAAAAGACTTTTCTTCAGTTTTCTTTGTTTAGTTGGATTACTTTAATCTCTCTGTATTGTTGAAACGGAGATGAAATAACCTTTTATTAAAAATGTTACAAAAAACCACATGCTTTCAAAGGGTGTCCTAATTTTTTCACATGACTGTAACCTCTTTCCTTGAAGTTCTTGATGATCCTATAAATTGTTGATTGAGGTGCAATCTTAGTAGCCACAATATCCTTGCCTGTGAAGCCATTTTTATGCAACGCAATGATGGGTGCACGTGTTTCTTTGCAGGTCACCATGGTTAACAATGGAAGAACAATGATTTCAAGCATCACCCTCCTTTTAACAGGTCAAGTCTGCCATTTTAAACCAATCAGCCTGACATAATGATCTCCAGCCTTGTGCTTGTCAACATTAGCATAGCACCTGAGTTAACAAGACGATTACTGAAATAATCTCAGCAGGTCCTTTAATGACAGCAATGAAATGCAGTGGAAAGTTCTTTTTGGGATTAAGTTAATTTTCATGGCAAACAAGGACTATGCAATTCATCTGATCACTCTTCATAACATTCTGGAGTATATGCAAATTGCTATTATAAAAACCTAAGCAGCAACTTTTCCAATTTCCAATATTTATGTAATTCTCAAAACTTTTGGCCACGACTGTACACTTAATCACCTCCACAAGATAATTATAAAGAGAATAAAGAGAATTGGGCACCCCGCTGGTAAATATTTTGAGTAAGTACCCTTTACTGCAACTCTTTTTCTGTCCCATAACCAATTCTTCACCCATGTGCATATATTGTCCCATAGTCCCTGCATCTGTAGCTTCAGTACGAGGCTCTTGTGTCGTACAGTATTGCAAAATCTAGTCAAGATAACCAAAGTACATATTTGCACTTACCTCCTCATAGGAACCAAGCATATTGGTTAGGGATGACCTGTTTTGCATGAATCTATGCTGTTATCAGTGATTAGATATTCACCACTATATACTTTTTACATAGGAAACGCTCAATTAAAAATTCTGTTTATGCAGACTATCACTTTTTAGACTTTAGAAACCTTTTCTTCCCAACAATGTTAAATTGGATTCATGTTGTCACGTCCTCTTTTCTATTTCTGAACGTCCTTTTCAAAGTAAAGTTTGGAAGGTAGCCATAAATGTTCTCCTTTCTTTTGTAGAATGACTCTTTGATTTGTTTTTAAGAGTATTATGCATATATTTATCATATCAAATGCCCTCATTGTCCAGAAAGTGAATTTCCATGTCCTTTAACAAGTATAAAATGTCACCTTGGATGTAATTTTAAGAATATAAGCAAAAAAAAAAAAAAAACATTCTGAAATCTTTTGTTCACTGGAAAACTAAAAAGAATCAACAGTTTGGATTCTACCAGCTTTTTATGACCTTCAAGTGTCATCATACGCTCAAATCTAGACCTGTGCTCTGCATCAGCCTGTCTATCTTCACCGTAGGTGCTGATTTTGAATTTCACCCAAAGAAAATGATGTACTATAAGTCAGGGTCGTTGCTAGGTTAAAACATTCGGGGACTGGGCCTCTGATGTTTTGTCCTAGACCCCGAATGTACTGCCTGCCTGCTAGATCCAACTTTATTGCTGTCCTTAGGACGGCAATACAATTGAATCTAATGCACTTGCAGAGCTAAAGGACCTGTGGTAACATCACAGGTCATGTGACCAGTAAAACAGGCAATGGTTGAGAAGGACCTGCGATGATGTCACCATCATGTGACAAGTGCAGGAGGGGATGGTGGTGAAGAGGAGAAGTCCTGGGGGAAGATGCTGTGGTGAGGTCTGCACATGAGGAGAGGTAAGTGAAGGGGGAGGCAGAGCAATGCTGGGAATTATTTAACTGGGACTGTATGTTGAGGCTGAAGGGAGGGATGTTATTTACATGGGACTGTATGTTGGAGGTGGCTGGGGAGGGGGTCATGTTGTTTACATGGGACTGTATGTTGATGGTGGCTGTAGGAGGGGGTGATGTTATTTACATGGGACTGTATGTTGGAGAAGGCTGGGGGAGGGAGTGATGTTACTTATATGGGACTGAATGTTGGAGGCAGCTGGGGCAGGCTGATATTATTTACACGAGACTATATGTTGAAGGCGGCTGTGGTAGGGGATTATGTTATTTACATGGGACGGTATGTTGATGGCAGCAGTGGGAGGGAGTGATGTTATTTAAATGGGACTGAATGTTACAGGGGTCTGAGGGAGGGAGTGATGTTATTTACATGGGACTGAATGTTGAGGGGGCAATGTTATTTACATGGGACTGTATGTTAAAGGTGGCTGGTGGGGGGAATGATGTTATTGACATGGGACTGATTGTTAATAGGGTGATGTTTACATGGGATTGCATGTTGGAGGAGGCTGGGGAGGAGTTGATGTTATTTACATGGGACTATATTTTGGAGAGGGCTGTAGATAGAGAGGGATGTAATTTACATTAGACTATATATTGGAGGGGCTGGAGAGATGGTGTGATGTTATTTACATGGGACGCTATGGGGAGGGAGGGAAAAAGTGTTATTTACATGGGACTGTAAGTTGGAGAGGCTGAAGGGAGGGGAGTAATGTTATTTACATAGGACTGTATTTTGGAGGGCGCAGGAGAGATGGTGTGATGTTATTTACATTGGACTGTATGGTAGAGGGAGAAATATAACTACTGGGGGCTCAATAGATCCGCCTTATTTCTACTAAGAGCACTATGGGGAAGCCTTATTACTACTGAGGGGTCTGTGAGGGTATTATTAATACAGAAGGGCTCTTCTACTAATGGGGGCACTCTTGGGGAGCGTTATCAAGGGTGGGGGCACTGTAGGGGGCAGTATTACTAATGAGTGCATTCTGGAAGGGAATTACTATTGTTGGGACTATGAGGGGCACTATTACTATGCGGGTACTCATATTTCTTCAGGATAGTATTTGGGGGTATTGGGGAGCACAGCGATCAGCAGGATAACACTCTGGGGACTCCAGGTTGGGAGATGATGATAGAAAAGTGAGGAAGCTAAGATGTCTGTGTGTCAAACTCTGCAGAAATGAGGCGGCTGAAAGAAGTTGTACGGACCAAATAGAGAAAATGATGACAGAGAAGATCTACATCGGAGGAGATGTCACCTGGGAGGCCCTGGAAGTGACAAAAATGTACTGCTGTATAGGAAGTACAGCAAAATGCGGTGTGTGGGGGGATGGGGGGGACTTAGAGAACTGAGCCATATTGATTGGTGCCTGGGCCCCAGATCTTTTGAGACTGTAGCAACACCCCTGCTATAATTTCATATATTATCAGACTTTTTCTGGATCATCACCCTCTGTCTATACAGAAAACATACACACTCAGATTGCAAAACTCCCATTGCAAAATTGTAAAAAAAAATAAAAAAAAACTGTTAGAACTAGTGTTGAGTGAACCCGGACCCGGGTCTGTACCGAACTTTACGATTTTGGACACCCGGACCCGAACCTGAACTTTGCCGGAAAAGTTTGAGTTCGGTGTTTAGGCATTTAAGAAAGCTTGTTGAAAGGCTGCAGAACAGCCAATCAACAAGCTTTTAAGCTGTGGGCATTTAGAAACCATCACAGCCATGCCTAGTATTGGCATGGCTGTGATTGGCCGGTGCATCATGTGAACCAGCCTCTATAAAAGCTGGATTACGTGTAGCACCGCCCATAAGCTCTGAGTAGAGCAGGGACAGGAAGCAGACAGCTGAAGTGAGACACAGTGTTAGGAATCCCATTTGTTCTGTTGGTGACCTTGGTGATTTTTTTTGTGGGTGCAATCCACCATGTTTGTACCTCTGACACAAAAAAATAATAGTTAATCCGTCTGTTAGTTCGGTGGGTGACATATTCCCATTTTTTGTGCAAGGTACACCTGCACTGCATACGTGACAGGGAAATGAATATAGTTAATCCGTCTGTTAGTTTGGTGGGTGACCTCAAAGAATGAGGAGAGCATCAAATAAGGGACGTGGCCCTGGTCATGGTGCTGCTGGTGTTGGTGGAGAGCCTGTTGCAGGGAAAGGACGTGATCCATCTGAGCCAGCAACACTCCCAAATGAAACACCTTCCTCAGGAGCACCTAGGCAACAGAATGTTCAGCGTTATTTTGTAGACTTGAATACCGGCGTATGAATGGTGAGGCCAGAACAAGTAGAGGTGGTAGTAGATTGGATGTCTGACAGTGACTCCAGTTCCTTCCCATTGTCTCCCATCCGGTCCCCTGCTGAAAGCGCAGAGTTGGCACCTGCAGCCCATGGGCATCTGTCTTTCACTTCACTCTCTTGCAAATCAGCCAAGCAGTCTGAGCTCCAAGTCATGCATCAGTCTCTTATGCTTTTTGATGACTCTACTGGCAGGGTTTCCGTGGGCCATCCACCTAGCCCTGCCCCAGAAGTGGAAGAGGGCACTGATGCCCAACCACTTATGTTTCAGGATGTGGACATAGGAGGACCACCGCAGGACGTCTCTGATGATGACGAAACACAGGTGCCAACTGCTGAGGCTTTCTGCAGTGTGCAAACCGGGAAGGAGGGCAGGGGTGAAGAGTGGGTGGAAGATGATGTGGAGGATAATGAGGTCCTAGACCCCACATGGAATCACGGTCATGCGAGTGACGTGGGCAGTTCGGAGGAAGTGGTGGTGGTCACACAGAGCCAGCCGCACAGCAAAAGAGGGAGCAATGTGCAAAAGCAGAGTGGCCATCCCCTAGCAAGTACACCTGCTACAGCCCACCGCACCCAGAGACTGAGCACAGGAAAGCCATCTCCGAAGAGTTCCCTGGCAGTTCTTCAGACAATGTGCTGACGACAAGACGCGAGTGGTTTTCAAGCTGTGAAATTGGAGCCTGAAGCGAGGCATAAATGTTCTAAACCTGAGCCCCACCTGCATGACGAGGCATCTAAATGTAAAGCACAAGCTGCAGTGGAGTAAACACCTCAAAAACCACAAAAGATCTCAGGATCCGCCTGCCCCCTCTTCTGCTGCGGTCTCAACCTATTCCTCCCCCTCTGGAATAAAAGTGGCACCTGCCACCCCACAAACAGAGGATGTGGCAGCAACGCCACCACCTCCGTCATCAAGCATCTCCACACTGTCCCATGAAAGCGTTTTGCTGTCTCCCAAACCATGCAGAGAAAGTGGAAGTACCCCCCTACCCATCCGCGATCCCTGACCCTGAATGCCAGCATTTCAAAATTCCTGGCCTTTGAAATGCTGTCATTCCATCTGGTGGAGACAGAGATTTTTAAAAACCTTATGGCGGTGGCTGTCCCACAGTATGTGGTTCCCATCTGCCACTACTTTTCCACGCGAGCCATCCCTGCCCTGCATAACCAAGTGGCGGGAAAAATTAGTTGTGCACTGCACAATGCCATCTGTGGCAAGGTCCACATAACTACCGATACGTAAGCCAGTAAGCACGAGCAGGGACGTTATATCTCCCTAACTGAACACTGGGTAAATGCAGTGGTGGCTGGGCCTGAGGCAGATAGCAGTTTGGCGCATGTCCTTCCGCCACTGAGGATTGCAGGACATTTCTCTTTGCCTCCTCCTCCTCCTACTCCACTTCCTCCTCTACCAACTCCTCATCCGGTCAGCGTAACACCTTCACCTTCACCACAGCACAGCCAGGGGGAAACGACAGCAGGCTGTTTTGAAACTCATCTGTTTGGGGCAAAAACCCCACACCACACAGGAGCTGTGGTCGGGCATGGAACAAGAGACCGATAAGTGGTTGGTGCCACTAAGCCTCAAGCCCGGCCTGGTGGTGTGCGATAACGGGCGAAATCTCGTAGCAGCTCTGGGCCTAGCCGGTTTGATGCACATCTCTTGCCTGGCGCATGTGCTGAATTTAATGGTGCAGAGGTTCCTGTAAAATTACCCCGATATGTCAGAGCTGCTGCAGTAAGTGCGGACCATCTGTGCGTGCTTTCGCTGTTCTCACCCTGCTGCTGCTCGCCTGTCTGCGCTGCAGCGTAACTTCATCCTTCCCGTTCACCACCTCATATGCGACGTACCCACAAAGTGGAACTCCACCTTGCACATGCTGTAAAAACTGTGCGGGCAGCAGCAGGCGATAGTGGAGTTTCAGCACACACAGGTGATTCGCTCTGTGGAACAGCACCAATTCACCACCAACGAGTGGGCCTGCATGTGGGACGTGTGGGACGTGTTGCGCTGTTTCGTATACTCCACCAACATGGCCAGTGCCGATAACGACGTCCTCAGCGTTGCTATCCCACATCTATGTCTCCTTGAAAAAAACACTTTGGGTGATGATGTAAGAGGATGTGGCACAGGAGAAAGAGGAGGAGGAGGAAGAGGGATCATTTCCATGGTTATCAGGCCAGTCATTCACTAGTGGCTCGGAGGGTGGGTTCATGCACAACAGAGGCCAGGAACACAACTGTCCAGCCAAGGCACAGTTCTGGAATATGAGGAGGAACAGTGTTCACAGCAGGGGGGTCACCCAAAGCAGCTCATGGGCAGCAATGGAGCGTGGCTGGGGGGCATAGAGGACACACAGAGGACAGCTTGCCGTTGCCTCTGGGCAGCCTGGCACACGAGTGACTACATGCTACAGTGCCTGCGCAGCGACCGCCGAGTTGCCCACATTCTAACAAGTGCTGAATACTGGGTAGCCATCCTGCTGGATCCCGCTACAAGGACAACATGCCATTCTTAATTCCGTTACTGGAGCGTGATCGGAAGATGCACGAGTACAACCGCGCGCTGATAGACGCGCTGCTGAAGTCTCCAACGCAGCTGGGGCACAGCCAACACATCAGAAGGGAGGGTTAGCATGGCCGAAATGTGGAGAAGCTTTGTCAGCACACCACAACAACCAGCACCACCAGCTGATACGGAACGTCTTAGCAGGAGGCAGCATTTCAGCAACATGGTGGAACAGTACGTGTGCACACGCCTACACGTACTGACTGATGGGTCTGCCCCCTTCAACTTCTGTGTGTCCAAATTGGGCACATGGCCTGAGCTTGCCCTTTACGCCTTGGAGGTGCTAGCCTGCAGCCAGTGTATTGTCTGAACGTGTGTTTAATATGGAGGGGGGGTGACCACAGACAAGCGCATCCGCCTGTCCATATCCAATGTGGTTAATCTCACGTTCATTAAAATTAACCAGGCATGGATCCCACAGGACTTGTCCGTACATTATGCTGAATAGACATGTATACCGGCCGCACACAGCCATTGTTATACTCCAGCGCACTTTCTCTTTGCATTCTCTTTTCTATTTCCCAATGTTTTTGGGTCTTCCCAAATTCATAAAAAATAAATAAATAAAGGGAATAAAATATATATATATATATATATATATATATATATAAAAACTGTGTTGGCTACCTCCTCTTCCTCCTCCACCACCGCTTCTACCTACACCGCCACGTCCACCTCCTCAACCTTATATATTTTTTTCTATTCTATGTTATTTTATGTCATTTCTCTATCCATATTTGTTTGCAGGGCAATGGTCCTGCTCTTACCCTCATTTTGCTTCCCTTTGCCGCCCTCTAGCCCTTACTATGACTATTTTACAGGCATTTTAGTGTCCAAAGTTCGGGTCCCCATTGACTTCAATGGAGTTTGGGTTTGGGGTCAAGTTTAGGTCAAGTTCGGGTCCTGAACCCGAACTTTGAGCCGAAGTTCGGCCGAACCGGGCGAACCTGAACTTCCAGGTGTTCGCTCATCCCTTGTTAGAAAAATCTTTCATGGTACTAAAGCCCAAAAGTGCCTTGGTCTTTCAGAGTTAATATTAGCTACTCTAGCTAAATTATGTTTAATGGGATTATTGCCTCCCTTGAAGAAGGCAACCTTGAAACACACGTAGGAGTGGCGAAGTGGTGATCCAGTGTTATGGGTTGGTATCGTCATCATTTATTCACTCCATTGATATTATTGTTATTATTATTATTATTATTCAGTAGTCTTAATTACAGTTGCAAGAAAAAGTATGTGAACCCTTTGGAATGATATGGATTTCTGCACAAATTGGTCATAAAATGTGATCTGATCTTCATCTAAGTCACAGCAATAGACAATCACAGTCTGCTTAAACTAATAACACACAAAGAATTAAATGTTACCATGTTTTTATTGAACACACCATAAACATTCACAGTGCAGGTGGAAAAAGTATGTGAACCCTTGGATTTAATAACTGGTTGAACCTCCTTTGGCAGCAATAACTTCAACCAAACGTTTCCTGTAGTTGCAGATCAGACGTGCACAACGATCAGGAGTAATTCTTGACCATTCCTCTTTACAGAACTGTTTCAGTTCAGCAATATTCTTGGGATGTCTGGTGTGAATCGCTTTCTTGAGGTCATGCCACAGCATCTCAATCGGGTTGAGGTCAGGACTCTGACTGGGCCACTCCAGAAGGCGTATTTTCTTCTGTTCAAGCCATTCTGTTGTTGATTTACTTCTATGCTTTGGGTCGTTGTCCTGTTGCAACACCCATTTTCTGTTGAGCTTCAGCTGGTGGACAGATGGCCTTAAGTTCTCCTGCAAAATGTCTTGATAAACTTGGAAAATCATTTTTCCTTCAATGATAGCAATCCGTCCAGGCTCTGATGAAGCAAAGCTGCCCCAAACCATGTTGCCCCCACCACCATACTTCACAGTTGGGATGAGGTTTTGATGTTGGTGTTCTGTGCCTCTTTTTCTCCACACATAGTGTTGTATGTTTCTTCCAAACAACTCAACTTTGGTTTGATCTGTCCACAGAATATTTTGCCAGTACTGCTGTGGAACATCCAGGTGCTCTTGTGCAAACTGTAAACGTGCAGCAATGTGTGTTTTTTTTTGGACAGCAGTGGCTTCCTCTGTGGTATCCTCCCATGAAATCCATTCTTGTTTAGTGTTTTACGTATCGTAGATTCGCTAACAGGGATGTTAGCATATGCCAGAGACTTTTGTAAGTCTTTAGCTGACACTCTAGGATTCTTCTTCACCTCATTGAGCAGTCTGTGCTGTGCTTTTGCAGTCATCTTTACAGGACAGCCACTCCTAGGGAGAGTAGCAGAAGTGCTGAACTTTCTCCATTTATAGACAATTTGTCTTACCATGGACTGATGAACAGCAAGGCTTTTGGAGATACTTTTATAACCCTTTCCAGCTTTATGCAAGTCAACAATTCTTAATCGTGGGTCTTCTAAGAGCTATTTTGTGTGAAGCATCATTCATATCAGGCAATGTGAAAAGCAAACCCAGAACTGGTGTGTGTTTTTTATAGGGCAGGGCAGCTGTAACCAACACCTCCAATCTCATCTCATTGATTGGACTCCAGTTGGCTGACACCTTACTCCAATTAGCTCTTGGAGATGTCATTAGTCTAGGGGTTCACATACTTTTTCCATCTGCACTGTGAATGTTTACATGGTGTGTTCAATAAAAACATGGTAACATTTAATTATTTGTGTGTTATTAGTTTAAGCAGACTGTGATTGTCTATTGTTGTGATTTAGATGAAGATCAGATCACATTTTATGACCAATTTGTGCAGAAATCCATATCATTCCAAAGGGTTCACATACTTTTTCTTGCAACTGTATGTCTCATCGCTACATTGAATTACTGTAGTTGCCTCTTTCTTTACCCTTCCCCTGTTATATGGATTCATGAATTATGTCAATCAATATAATTGTTTTGCTCCGTTGCTCCATGTGATATTTTTAATGTTTTTTTTTTAACTGTGATGGCTATTTATTGATTAATTATGTCCCAATGAAGATATATATTTATTTGCGCTGATTATTTTGGTTTAATTACTTTTTTATTCATTGTCCCATGTATCGGGAATCCGTAATCTATTCATGTGTATTGGAATTGTTATATGGTTTGTTTCTAAATTTATTTTGGGAACGAGTTGTTTTGGTGCCAGGTGGAGACATTTAAATCTTTACCTTTTGTTATGGTAAACTCTTGCTTTAATGAGCGGAAAAAGTAGTTTGAACACTTATGAAAATACGTAGTTGAGAGGTCCGAGGGGAGGCGCCTTCCCCTCAGTGCACTCTTGTTCCTTGCCTCTGCTCACTAAGCCCCTCCTAATCCCTTGGTGATTGACAGGTCCAGACACCTGAGTATTGCTCTTGTCTGTCCCATAATCTCACATGGAGAGAATAAGTGTACTGCACAAGCGCCAAAATTATGCACATGTGAAATTATGGGGCCAGGCAAGAGCAGTTCTCAGAGGCCTGGCTCTGTCACTCACCAAGGGTTAGAATAGGCTAAGGCCTCTTTCACACGACCATTTTTTTTGCCATTTACGGAGCGTTTTTGCGTTCCGTATACGGTCTGTATACAGAACCATTCATTTCACTGGTTCCGCAAAAAAAATTGAATGTACTCCGTATGCATTCCGTTTTTCAGTTCCGTTTAAAGATAGAACATGTCCTATTATTGCCTGCAAATCACGTTCCGTGGCTCCATTCAAGTCAATGGGTCCGCAAAAAAAAACACATATGAAATGTACTCCGTATGTCTTCCGTATCTGTTCAGTTTTTGCGGAACCATCCATTGAAAATGTTATGCCCAGCTCAATTTTTTCTATGTAATTACTGTATACTGTATATGCCATATGGAAAAACGGAACGAAAAAACTGAACAACGGAAACGTGAAAAACGGACCGCAAAACACTGAAAAAGCCATACGGTCGTGTGAAAGAGGCCTAAGTGAGCAGAGGGAAGGAACAAGGGTGAACTGAGGGCAAGGGCCTAAACTTGGTGCCTTGAACTCATTTGCAAATGTCTTAAAACTACTTTTTCTTCTTACTGAAGCAATGATTTACTATAAGAAAGGTAATAATTTAAAGGGGTCTTCCAGAATTCATATATTGCTGAACAATCCATGGGATAGTTCATTAATATCGGGTTTATGGATATTCAACTCCTGGCAGCCGCTTGAAGAGCCCACAGCTGCAGCCTTTTCCTAATCCAGTGATGTCACTGTCACATTTGGCCTATTTAAGTGAATGAGTCTGAGCTGCAAAATCAACCACAGTCATTATACAACATATTGAGCCACGCTTGGTGTGCTGTGAGGAGGCCCCAGCATTCACCAGAGTGCCTCTGTCTCGTTGAACAGCTGATTGTTGGGGGTGCCAGGTGTCTGACCCCCTCAGATCAGGTATTGATGACCATCTCTAAATGTCTCTGCAAGCACTTCACGACACTATTCCTAATTTAAGATGCAAACCCTATGACCAGGTTTATAGTGTGTAGTTTGGTGCTAAAAGAAAAAAACTGTACTGTGTGAACCTGTCTTAGGGCTCATGCACACAAAAGTTTTTTATTTTGATTCCGTATATGGTCCGTATACGGAACCATTTATTTCAATGGGTCTGCAAAAAAAGCGGACAGCACTCTGTGTGCTGTCCGCATCCGTTGTTCCATTCCGTGACCCCGCAAAAATTATGTCCTATTCTCGTCCGTTTTGCGGACAAGAATAGGCATCTCTATAATGGGCCTCCTGTTCCGTTCTGCAAATTGCGGAAGGCACACGTGCGGCATCTGTTTTTTTGCAGATCCGCAATTTGCGGGCCGCAAAAAATGTCACAGTCATGTGCATGAGCCCTTAAGGTTCCGTTCACACTGGCGTTCAGCACTTTTGGGGGCAAAAATAGCACACTGTACAGAGATACAAGGAGAGCATTAATGACACCCCAGTAATTCCCATTAAAAGTCACTGGTGTCATGTGGGCAGCACGGTGGCTCAGTGATTAGCACTGGTGCCTTGCAGCGCTGGTGTCCTAGGTTCGAATCCATCCAAGGACAAATATCTGCATGGAGTTTGTATGTTCACATGGGTTTTCCCCCACTCCCCAAAGACATACTGATATGGACCTTAGATTGTGAGTCCCATTGGGGACAGTGTGATAATAATGTCTGACTTTTTTGCTAGGATTATACATTTAAAGTTGTCTTTGGGGATTAACATACTGATAATCTATCCATATGATAGGTCATTAATCTAAGATTGGTGGAGGTCCAACAGCTGACATCCCCACTGTTCAGCTATTAGCAGCTGTCACAGGTTTCGGGAGTAAAACAGAGCCGGGACAATACAGCTCCAAACACTGTGTAGTGGCCATTCTTGGGTACTGCAGCGGATGTCCCTGTTTAAAGGAAATGTGTCACCAAAATTGTTATCTGCCAGTTTTTACCTAATTTGTTTTTATTTCAGATTTTTTTTATTCTAATTCCTGAACATTATTATGGGGGCGGCCATCTTGCCTGAGCTGTTCTTAACAGCATTTGCACAGCATAAAAAAATTGCCCCATGGTCCAAAGATGCAATGGCCAGAACGGAACATCATTGACTTCTATGGGAGAGTTTTCTAGGCATTCTCTGTGACCTGTGCAGAGGTCATTGTACAGGGAAAGAATAGATAAGTTCTAATAATCACGTATTGTGAATGGTGGATCCTGTCTTATCTACACACGGAGGTGATATCATTACAGGCAGGTTTAGAAGAATATATAATTGCAGTAAGGTGATCTGTACAGACCAAGAAGTGGGGTCTATTATTAGGCTACTTTCACACTGGCGTTTTGGCTTTCCGTTTGTGAGAGAGATCCGTTCAGGGCTCTAACAAGAGGTCCAAAACTGATCAGTTTTGCCCTAATGCATTCTGAATGGAAAAGGATCCACTCAGAATACATCAGTTTGCCTCCGTTCCGTCTCCATTCCGCTTTTGAGGCGGACACCAAAACGCTGCTTGCAGCAGTTGGTGTCCATCTGACAAAACTGAGCCAAACGGATCCGTTCTGACACAGAATGTAAGTCAACGGGGATGGATCTGTTTTCTATGACACAATCTGTCACAATAGAACACGGATCCGTCCTCCATTGGCGTTCAATGGTGTTCAAGACAGATCCATCTTGGCTATGCTAAAGATGATACAAACGGATCCGGATACAACAGATGCAGACGATTGTATTATCTGAACGGATCCGTCAGTGCAGATCCATGATGGATCCGCACCAAACCCGAGTGTGAAAGTAGCCTTAGTGGCCAGTGCGAAAACTGGAGGATTTTGTTTAAATATAGATGTTGACATGGAAAATAAAAAATAACATCATCAAAAATTCTTTAAAAATATATTAAACAAAAAAACGTGATTTAAACAATAGGTCATTTTCTGATGACACATTCCCTTTAAGTGTATAGGTGCATCAATAGGTGTGTCCTAAAAAGCACTTGAATTCATCTGATGTAATTCTCATGGTGGTTTCACACATAGTGTCACAAGAAATTGTGCAGTCGTAGTAATAGTTTTCTTATAAGCACCAAAAATGAAGCTTGAATTTTAGAGAATGGTGGATTATTTTCTAACACATAGGTACATTTAAAAATACTCAAAATGGACCATTTGGCCCAAAAGCAGACAAAACAACGCAGTGTCCCAATATACAGCATAAGTGACACCAGAGGGTCATATACACAGTAAACACACCAAAACCTGCAGCGGTCACTTGATTAGCGGCCAGTTTCAGGCATGGATCAGTCTTAGGCCGAGTTCACACGAACGTATCACGGATCACACACGTTCGTGTGAACTAGGCCTTTCCATGAGCGTTGTATTATAAAAGCCTGGGCTGCAATTGATGAGGGCAGGGTCATTGCTTTTTATCCCTCGTAGTCCCTGTTCTGCCCTTCCACTGAAGGGATATGCAGGGTGACAAACCAGCTATTGCCCGCCTAAGAAACTAACTGTCACTAACGTCTGGGGGAATTTTCACAGCTCCTGAGTCCCATGTGATTTTTAATTTACAGGTTGCATGGTTCCAAGTCCAACCACTATATTATTGCACTTTATTCCACTTATTGCAAATTAGTCTATAATTATGTGGCTTTTATACTTTAGCACTTTATTTATGTAGTTCTTGCTATTTTGGACCTTTGTATTAGTCTAATTGTGTCTCATTACACGCAACTTCTTACTTATCGTATTTTTAAAGTTTGGACTTTATTTATTTATTTTTAAATATAAATTATACTTTATGTCTTGTGACCCAGTATGTATATTAATCCTAACACAAGGCTGTGGCGGAGGTTTCTGTCTTTGTGATCCCTTGGAAATTTCCTTTGTGGTTTTAAATGTTTTTATTATGGTTTGTCTGATAAAGCTTGATTTATAAGTATCCTTATCAGACTTTTGCTGTGGACCCATTTTTGCATTTCTTTCTCTCTTGGTCTTATATTTTAAACCAATTAAAAGCTATGTTTTTGAAAACAATACAGCATTCTGTTTAGTTTTACACATGACATTTATTTTAGAAAAAACGCTTTGTAAAAATAACCAGTCGGCACTCTGGAAGGTGGTGATGCTCGTATCCTGGGTTGCAGGACCATACATCCAAGTAGAAGAAGTGGATCAGCACCCACATTTTGATGCTAATAAATCTTGACTTTACTGCCATTTACAGAATACAAGCAGATGTGATGCATTTTGGCTAAACAGCCTTTTAAAACAAGCATGTTTTAGAAAAACACAACTTTTGTGGTGGTTTTTCATGCAGTTCTCTGAGCCAAAGCCAGAAGTGGGTTTAAAGTTAATGGAAAATATTAAAGGCTATGGACATCTTTAAGGGCATTTTTTTATTATTGAATTTTGGGCAAAAATTTAATTTTTTAACTGCTCTTCAACAGATTCCCCACTATAGCTTTCAATTCCAGTGCATCTAGTGACTGATGCTTTCTGTATCACAGTGAATCTATCATAAAGCTTCTCTGCCGGCTCGATCTGTGTCAAACTCATAATTATTTACCGTAGTTGTAATGAGTGTTTCAGAGCTGTTAGGAAAGTACAGATAAGGCCTCATGCACACGACCGTTGTTCGGGTCCGCATCCGAGCCGCAGTTTTTGCTGCTTGGGTGCGGACCCATTCACTTTAATGGAGCCGCAAAAGTTGCG